>NW_026562483.1:850000-867500 GCF_027474105.1 Poeciliopsis prolifica
CATAACACAGGAACAAATTAATTCAGCAGCCAGTCTTTAACTGAGTTTATTCTCATCATCAAGAGTAAATCCTGAGTTATGAGGAGGGAACCAAATGTCCCCTGACAAAGAACAAGTTAAATATCCATTATCCTCCCCATAACTTGGGAAATAAACAGCAACTGTTTCCATATACTCATGTAGTACAGTGGAAATGTCCTTAATCCAGTAATCTGTCAGATTTTATGTTATCAACAGCTCCTATATGAGAAATGATTAATACACACAACGTGTTGGAGACTGACGGTCATCTGCCAGGTTCTACTGGACCTGAAAGTTCCCATCTGAACTTGATGGAGTTCCGCTCTGGTGAAGGTGGAGCGATTTGTTAAATTATAGAGTCACATTTTATAAATTAGAGTCAAATATTTTATGAGCTCAATATTTGTCAGCACAAACACGTTGCTGCATATCAGAGCCTGAAGGCAACACACATCAATGTCTGATAGCACAACTTTCAGAAGAAAACCTGGATTCGGAAACTTCCTCACCGAATCCTAAGATGCTGATGGTTGTGAAATATTGAGCCAAACATTTGAATTCTGGTTTTACGTGGATCGAGTTCTGCTGAGCCAGAACCCGATCCACTGTTTTCACGCGGAGTGAGAGCTCTGACTGTCTGACCTATCTGTGCAGCAGGAGGCGGATAAAAGCTGCAGCATCACCTGCTGCAGCCCAGACCCGAACCTGGACCCGGTGCTGTTCGGACAGGAGTCCCGGTCCGGCTCAGCCTGAGGTTCTGCTCTCTGACCCGCTCCAGGACCGCTGCTGGTCTCTGTGGTCCAGTTCCTCCTCTTCCGTTCCGGTTCTGCTCGGAGCACCGGAACCAGGCGGCCTCACTGACCGGAGATGCCGGTTCGGATCCCGGACGACTCGGACTTCTCCTTTAAGGATCAGTGTCTGAGTCCGGACGGATGGAGCAGCCGCTACAACAAGGGCGGAGTGACGGTGTGGTGCCGCGAGCAGGACAGCAGCTCGGTCCAGAAGATCAAGGTAACTCACCTGGAGACCTTCACAATAAAAGCTCCAGGACACATTTCACTAGAAGCTCAGCAGGTCCAGATGAGACTTTCCTACTGTGTGTGTGTGTGTGTATGTGCTTGTGTGTGTGTGTGTGCTTGTGTGTGTGTGTGTGTCCTTGTGTGTGTGTGTATGTGCTTGTGTGTGTGTGTGTGTGCTTGTGTGTGTTTGTGTGTGTGTGTTTGTGTGTGTGTGCTTGTGTGTGTGTGTGTGTGTGTGTGCTTGTGTTTGTGTGTCCTTGTGTTTGTGTGTTTGTGTGTGTGTGTGTGGTGTGCTTGTGTGTGTGTGTGTGTGTGTGTGTGCTTGTGTGTGTGTGTGTGTGTAGTTCTGGTTCCTCAGAAATCTAGAACTACAATGTGAACTTTCCAGAACCTGCTGACCGGTACCACCGGACCTTTTGAGGAATCAGAACCTGAATGACGCATGGAAACATCTGAAACTGGAGCTGAAACCGGATCTGGAGGAAAACCCGGTCCAGTTTCCAGGTGGATCACAAGGTCCGCAGCAGTTTGACTTTTTGTTATCAAAAAACCAGCAGGGCCGGTTCTGGTTCTGTACTTTTTAAGTTTCACAGCTTATGAACCACAAGAACCTTTTCATGGTTCTGTTTCAGAAACTGGTGGTTCTGTTTATGAAGAAAACACATCCTGGTTCTGGTTCTGGCAGGATCCAGACCAGTTCCAGTGTTGTCTGTAATCCCCCAGAACCCGTGTGTTGAGGTTCTGCTGGGCTTCACAGCAGCGTCATCACACCAACCTGCTGCTGGTGCATTGTGGGTAATGTAGGCACCGACTGCATTAGGAGGTCAAGGGTCAGAGCAGAAATCTTCTCTGGACCTCCAGCTTCCTGGGGTCGACCTCCCAGCCCGACTCTGGACCCGCGTGAGCCTCCAGGTGGTTCTGCTCAGGTGAGGTCATGACCTCTGTCCATCAGGTTGAGGTCACTGTGAAGGCCAGCTGAATCTACCTCAGTCGGTCCAGGAGGTTCTGATGGACACACTTGACTGGCGGTTTTTTGTGGAGTCATCTAGCAGAACCAATCGGATCCTTCGACCTTCAGCCTGAAACTCTGCTTCAGATCTTCCTCATCAGTTCCAAATTGTTCAGTAACTGAATTAGTTGGTGTTCAACCAACTCTGGGTCTGGATCGTCCACAGCAGCATCAGTCTGAAGTAATTCTTCCAGAAGGTTCTATTGGGTTTGAACCAGCCCGACCAACACATTCTGAACCCCAAAGACGCCCAGAAGCTGCCATCATGGCCGCCTCATGAGTCGCAGCAGCTGGACGATGAAGCTCAGGACGTCCTGAATGATTGATTCAGTTCCTGAGTTCTGCTGATTGAGTTACACAGATCCAATGACGGCCGCCCAGCCGAGCCTGACGGCCTGAAAGATTACAGCCTGGAAAAGATGACGTCCTGCAGGTAGCCGCCGCCGCCCCTGGTGTCCGGTAACCAGTGAGGAAGAAGAGGCTGAAGGCTGCAGTTTAACTCCTGGACAGAGTTCCTGGAACGTTGTTCAGAGGTAACAGTCACTGTCAGGCTGGCGTGGTACCAGCAGCTCATCACAAAGACCCGAGTGTTTGGACCCTCAGAGATGTCTCAGGCCCAGATGGGATTGTTCTCATCTGAAAGCATCACCTCAGGTTTTCACCACATTGACAGTCAAACTGGATGAAGACGTTCTCATGGTTCTCCAGCACCGTGGTGAATTGGATCACTAGGCTGAAGTTAGAAGCAAGTGGCTCCAAGTTTAGAAAGTGACATCTGGAGGTTTGAAACCCACGGACATCCTGTGGTCGGTTCCTCAGGTTGGAGGACTTCCTGTCTGCCTGCTTGTTCTTCCTGGTTCCTCGGGGTTAACTGTTGTTTGTTGGGTTTTGTCCTTCTTCATTAAAGCTGAATGACTCTGTCTGCTCACCTGAGCTTCCAGATCGGCTGGTCTGCCTCTGAGCAAGGCAGTGATCAGGTGTCTCCTTCAGAGGTCGTGTGAGAGTTGAACTTCAGACTTTAGTTTCCTGAACAACAGAACCCAACACAAGAAGTTCAGCCTGGAGTCATGTTACAGGGAACGGGTGGAGGATGGGAGGGAGGCCGTCCAGTGGAGGCTGTTGAAGATGGTTCTACTTCCAAGACCTCTGACCTTTAGGCTCACGTTCTGCTCTCAACGTTCTGCTCTCAACGTTCTGCTCTCAACGTTCTGCTCTCAACGTTCTGCTGAAACAGGTTCTTCTCTGTCTCTGTTCCAGATGAGGATCGTGTGCAAAGACGTGACGGCAGAGACGCTGTACGACGTCCTCCATGACACCAGCTACCGAAAGAAGTGGGACACCAACATGATCGACACCTACGACATCGGGAGACTGACGGTCAACGCAGACGTGGGATATTACTCCTGTCAGTGCCACTGGACCCGGTCCAGACTTTATTCCAGAATCTGACTCAAAACCAGACCGGCTTCGCCGTGTAAATCATAAAACTAGAGGAAACTCTCGTGCTGATTGGTTGCTTATGGGCTTAAGTTTGAAAGTTACACTGTTAAAGACGGGAGCAGAGAGCATCCTCTGAAGCTCTGAGAGGTTCTGGTTCTGTCTTCATCCTGGACAGGGAACATTGAACAGGTCTTTACTCCTTCAAGCTGCTGAGGCGTTTCGGCAGCTTGGTTGTCCGTCCCTGGTGCCGTGTCCTCCAGGACGCCTGTGACCGCAGCACGCTCTGCAGCGGAGGCTCCTGCAGTATCGACATGATCCTTGTTCCCAGTGCAGGTTGGATTCCTCCAACTCTACGTTCGTGCCAAACCTATTGGCTGAACTTTAAAACCTGGAAGGACAAAATGTCTCCACTGATGTCAAATATTAAGTATCCAATGGGGTCTGAATGTTGGAGCAGTTTCTCTCATTGGAGGGCAGAGGAGACGTCTCTGAGCGGGTTCTTACGGTCACTTCCTGTGGGCCGCATGTTGAACATGAACAGTTCAGCTGGGATAGAATGACTTCCTTCTTCCTCTGGTGTCTGTTTGAAGGGAAATGCCCGACGCCTCTGAAGAACCGAGACTTTGTGACGATGCGGTCTTGGCTTCCGCTTGGCAGCGACTACATGATCATCAACTACTCCGTCAAAACACCCGGTCAGTAACCCGGTCAGTTACTGGTCAGTTACTGGTCAGTTACTGGTCAGTAACCCGGTCAGTAACCCGGTCAGTTACTGGTCAGTTACTGTTCAGTTACTGGTCAGTTACTGGTCAGTTATGGTCAGTTACTGGTCAGTAACCCGGTCAGTTACTGGTCAGTTACTGGTCAGTAACCCTGTCAGTTACTGGTCAGTTACTGGTCAGTAACCCGTCAGTTACTGGTCAGTTACTGGTCAGTGTCCGGCTGCTGCGGAGGTTCTGCAAAGTACTGACCCGTCTCTGGTTCCCGTTCAGTTCAGCATCATGTTTACAGAACCACAGGAAGTCGTCACATTTCTCTCTGACGTAAGAATCCAAACTTCCTGTCTGTTCGTCTCCATAGCAACATCCTCCGAAGAAGGACTATGCCGAGCCGTGTCTCTGCTGACGGGATACCTGGTCCAGTCCACCAGTGCCACCAGCTCCACCCTCTACTACCTGACTCAGGTGGACCCCCGAGGTGAGGCAGGAAGACGTCAGAGTTCCGTCCTCCGTTCTGTCCTCCGTTCCGTCCTGTCCTCCGTTCCGTCCTCCGTTCCGTCCTCTGTTCCGTCCTCCGTTCCGTCCTCCGTTCTGTCCTCCGTTCCGTCCTCCGTTCCGTCCTCTGTTCTGTCCTCTGTTCTGTCCTCCGTTCTGTCCTCCGTTCCGTCCTGTCCTCCGTTCCGTCCTCCGTTCCGTCCTCTGTTCCGTCCTCCGTTCCGTCCTGTCCTCCGTTCCGTCCTCTGTTCTGTCCTCTGTTCTGTCCTCCGTTCCGTCCTCCCACAGACCTGACCTGAGTCTGTCCCTCCTGTGTCCTGCAGGCTCTTTACCAAAGTGGGTCGTTAACAGAGTCTCTCAGTTCGTGGCTCCGAAGGTAAAAGTCGGTCCGGTTCCTCCCACAGATGGCGTCTCTGTCCCCTGTCCAACCCTGTCCTGCCGTCTCTGTCCCGCCAGGCCATGAGGAAGATCTACAAGGCGTCTCTGAAATACCCGGAGTGGAAGCGGAAACACGACCCGACCCGGAAGCCGTGGATGTACCCGGAGCAGAACACGCTGCCCTCCGTCAGCCCGGCGGACCTGACGCTGCAGCGGCGGCTCTCTGGAGAACATCGACGAGAGCGGCGTGAGCGAGGAGAAGGCGCAGCACAGCGACGACGAGGAGACCTAGGAGTCATGGACGGACTGTCCTCCTCTCGTTTCCCACTGCCAGGCCCCCAGTGTCTGTCCCTGTCCTCTGCCTCCACCCCGAACCCTCCTGTCCACCCCGTGACCTCTGAATGACCTCTGAATGACCTCTGAATGACCTCTGTCTGCACCAGGGTGTCCAAACTCTTTGTCATGTAGGTCAAAAGTATTAAATGAGTCAAGAACATAAAAACATCAAATAAAGCAAATACTCAACATGAGGATGTTCACTGTAGACCCAAACCATGGAAAGGATTTTGTTGTAAACATAGTTTACAAATTATTTTTATAGCAAATTGATTCTCAGTTTTAGGAACAGGATCAATAAATAAAAAAAGCTGATTTTGTTCACAAAGTCGGCTTTTCAGTGAAAGTCTGCAGAAAATGATAAAACCTTGTTATACAAACACAGATACAGTAAAATGATCATTTTCAATGATAATTGATGAAAACAAAAGTCTTCATCTGCGCCAGCCGGGTCACTAAAACTAATCACTTCTAGGGCCACAAATGGCCCCGAGCCGCAGCTTGGACACCCCTGGTCTGCGCCACGTTCAGGCTGCCTGTCTTCTCATTATCTCAGCTTCTCAACCTTTGACCTCAGAGACCCTGAGGTTCTGGTTTTCCTTCCAGGTTTCCTCATGAAGCATTTAGATCCAGACTGGTTTTATTCCACTGATTTTCAATCCAATCCTAATAAATTATAATCACTAAATAATTATTTTGTAGATCTTTCCAGACTTTCTGTGAAACTTCAGGATGCTTCATGTGTTGAACTGAAACCAATTCCTCTTTAATGAATGAAAGATTTTTTTACCTTATAGAAAATTAAAATGTTATAAATTAGAAAAATGATCAAATCGATACATGTGTGATCAATAAAGGTTCCTGAGTCACTGGCCCATACCTGGAGGTGATGACGTCATCCTGCTGGATTCTGGGACCTGGGAGTCATGAAGGTTTGCTGTAGGGTCAGTTTGTATGGAGCCAGCAGGGGGCGCTGTTTACCGTCACAGTCAAACATCAACAATCTGGGCCATTTTATCCTGTTCAGTTTTCAGTCATTATTTCACCATTTTATTCATCAAAATGTAAGATCAATGTTTAGCTTATATAAAAATGCTCAAACTCAAGCTTTTATTTTGATAGTCCACTCTGCAAGTGTATGTGCATTAGCTAAATTTAGCTGACTATTCAACTTTCTGATATCCAGTTTGAAACTGTGACATTTATAAATGAACAATATGAAAATATGACTTTGAAAAATGAACTCAGTTGTTTTTTCTTGTCTAAAAGACGAAATAATTATTGCTGTTAATCTGTGACTGCGGCTCATCAGCAGCCTGGCCTGCACCGCCCTCTGGTGGACACCCGGAAGAAGAAAACCAGCAGCAGACCAGGATGAGGACAAAAGCTTTAGTTTAAAATGTCAATTTTAACCAGTTGAACATCTAAGAACTGATCAACTTTGAAAGGTTTCTGTCTTTTCTGATCAGAGACGTAAATCCAACGAGTTCTGGTTCTGGGAATCCGGACCGAACAAGTCTGTCTGATGGCCTGAGGAGGCCCCATGATTCTGAGCTGATGAAATCCGTTTAGGTCCAGAAAGATGAGCAACATCTGGAGCTCCATCCTTTTACCAACAGGAATAGCAGAACCGAGCCTTGCAGAACCGAGCCTTGTAGAACCGAGCCTTGCAGAACCGAGCAACCAGCCTCTGGTTCACGGCTGATGTGTGTGTGTCTGCTGTCTTCATCATAAACATTTAGAGCAAAACCGTCACAAAAAAAAAACTTATAAAAAGTAAAGAATTAAATCTTGAGGAATATTTGGTTCTAAATCTCTCTGAGAACCAACAGATTAAACCCAGTGCATGTTTGTTCAGAGGATCTGGTTCAAGCTGAGCTGCAGGAGCTGCAGGGTGTCCACAGGGTGGCGCTGTGGGGAACCTGCTCTACCTATACAGCTGTGAGAATCCAAGATGATGAGGAGCAGCTCTGGCTGCTCTTCCTGCCCTGATGAGGAAAACTCGATGTGATCGTTTCCTCCGTCAGCTGCTGAGGAATGCCGCTTATTGTCTCAGCCGCTTCCTGTTTCCTGTCTGCTGGGCCAGGAGGAAACTCCACCACCATCAACTCCTCACCGCTGAGGACAGGACGCGGCGTCCTGCAGGACGCGGCGTCCTGCAGGACTTCCTCCGCCCGGCAGCTCAGAAACACTCATCTGCAAACCAGATTAAAACTAATTTTAAAAACAACTTTAAACTGATTTAAACCTGGTTTAAGATCTGGTCTATGAGCTGAAACGTTGCTCAGCAAGAAAGCCATAGATAAACTTGACTGATTGATTGATTGATTGATTGATTGATTGATTACTCTAATGAAGCATAAAAATCTGATTTCTGTATCCAGATGTCCACAGTCCTTTGTCTCTGAAGAAATATTGTGAACTGGTCACAAACAGAGCTGAGAGCCTTACGGAGAAGCAGGGTGGTGGCAGCATCATGCTGTGGGCCTGTTTGCTGCAGGAGGAACTGGTGCACTTCATAAATAGATGGCATGATGAAAAAGAAACATTATGTGGAAATATTGGAGCAACATCTAAAGACAGAAGCAAAAGCTTCCAGACGAATGAAAAGGTGAGTCAGCACAACAAACCAGACCCGGTTCTGTCGGACCCATCAGAACTCCTGACCCGGTTCTGTCAGGAGGAATGGAGCAGAACTCCAAAGACCAAACGCTGAGGAGATTTATGGAAACTTGAATAAATAAATCTGACAGATTCTTTCCTGTATCATTTCTTTGGCTGTATGTAAACTTCTGGTTTCAACTGTATATTTATGACTAATTAATATTCATTCACATCTTTAGCTGATCAATATCAGATTTCAGTCTGATATGAACTGGGCAATAATCAAATGAACATCAGATTCTCATTTTAACATTAAACAATAATTTAAAGATCTTTTCTACTTACTTTGTATTTTAATTTGTTTTATTTCGTGTCTTATGAGCCGCTGAAGCTGAAAACTGGACTGACATCTGATTTATCGGAACCGGAAGCGGTGCGCAGGTTGGCGTCTCTTATTGTGAAAGAGACCGGAAGCTGCAGCAGCTTCATATTGCTGGTGACTGTTTTCCTCCGGTCAGAGCGGAGCTTCTCCTTCCAGAGTTCCCAGTCCGACACCAGCAGCGAACCCCAGAGCCGGACCAGAACCAGGAGCCGGACCAGAACCAGGAGCCGGACCAGAACCAGGAGCAGGACCAGAACCAGGAGCAGGACCAGAACCAGGAGCAGGACCAGAACCAGGAGCCGGACTGGACCGGATCAGAGGTGAGAAAGACAGAACCAGTTTACTGATCCTAGGAGGGAGGCAGCGGACCGAGCCGGTTCTGGTTCTCAACTCATGGGGCAGAACCGGAGCAGGCTCCGGGTTCAGTCAGAACCAGAACCAGAGCAGGTAAAACCCAGATCCTGACAGGTCCGGTTCTGGACGTCTGGAGCTTGTTGGTGCTGACAACACCTGCACAGGTGAGGGCGTGGCCTCGGGCTCTGACTGCAGGTCCAGTTCTGGTTTCTGAGCCAGGTCAGTCAGAACTCCTTCAAGGTGTGAGTCCAGTCTCTGGAGGAAGACGATGATGAAGAGTCAACAGGTGAACCTGCAGCAGTCTGTGTCGCAGCCAGTCTGGACGCCTCTGACCGAAGACACGCTGATGGACACGACGGTCAGAGGTTTTATGAAGTTTTTGATTTTATGAGGAATCCCTCTCGTCACCTCCAGAGGTTCCACAGTCAGAACCAGAACCAGAACCAGAACCAGCCTTCTTTGGGTTCTGGTTCTGCTGTCAGCAGATCGAGCATCTGCAGCATCTCGTCTTGTCTGGTTCTGTGGGTTTTCACTCTGTGGGTTTACTCCAGAATCTGTTGAGGTTCTGTTGAGGTTCTGATGAAGTTCTGATGAGCTCCATTACTCTTGAACAGAACTTTCAAGATCCTCCATTTGGGGCAGTCTGTGGTTCTGATCCGGGCTCTTGGATCAGTTCTGGAAGCTGCAGGTCCATCTTAACTGACTGAAAAGACTGGGGCAGAACCAGAACCTGGAGGAGAACCAGAACCAGAACCTCCAAACTGCTTCCATCACCGGATCAATGGTCCGATCGGCCAATCAGATCAGCAGAACCGCCGCTGCCGATCACATGACCGAACTGGAGGTCAACGGAGGACCCAGACCCAGCAGCTCCAGAACCAGAGGAACCAGTCTGCAGGCCGACTGCTCTGGCCCAGTCCTCCCAGTCCTCCCAGTCCTCCCAGTCCTCCCAGTCCTCCCAGTGTGTGTCTCCAGTCGCTCAGGAACAATCGGTGCTCTGTTCTCGGTGGAACAGCGTCTCTGTTGTTCTGTCTGTCCTCTGAGCCTCGCTGGAGCTCCAGTTCACTATTCCCAGTACTCCCAGTACTCCCAGTACTCCCAGTACTCCCAGTAGATACCCGGAGCCTCACACCTGACATCTCCAAGAGGGTGGAGTCAGAGAAACACCTGGAGGTGAGGAGGTTCTGAACCGCTTCTGTAGACCAGAAGGTTCTGCTGTTCCGGGTTGGAGGCTTCAGAACCGGATCAGCCGGCTCGGATCAGGACTGGACTTTCCCAGGAATCCTGGTGATAACTCTGCGGTTCTGATCCGATCAGGGGTCGCCTGCGTAGAGGACGTCCTGACCCGGCGGATGCATCCTGTGTTTTGTTCTGCTGCAGATTTACGGATTCCAGATAAGCAGCGGGGGCTGGAATGACGGAATGCTGCTCCTCAAGCGGGCCGGATCGGGCCAGGCCGGGTTCGTCTGTCAGAACCGACTGGAGCCTTTGTGGAGAAGAAGTATTCACACCCTAATCCAACAACTAGTCTCCTCCGCCCATCCCAGAGGATAAACTTTGACCCTCTTATTAGAGGGCTTTCCAGCCTGTTGAAGGTCAGACTGCAGCATCTTGAAGGGATCTCACTCTGGACTTTGACTAGGCCACTGAACTTCCTTCATAATGTTTTGGATCTGCTGCAGGGTAAAGAACCGCCTTCAAGGTTCTCTCGGTTAGAACCGTCCTGGTCCTGGTTCTACAGCCAACTCTAATCACTGTCAATCCACACTTCCTGCAGGCTGTTATGGGGTCAAAGGTCATTGTTTCAATAGCCCAGGTAACACTACACCATTTGTTGCTCCGGTTTGGACCTTGACAGAACCTCAGAACATTGGTTCTAAGATTGTGTCTAGCAGTAACCGATCCACGCCATGTTGGATCGTCTTGGTCTGTTGAATGAGAGGCAGCCAATCAGAAAGCAGGGAGACGTAAGAACGGAGGGGAATCCCAAACAGCCGCAGCCGAGAGTCCGGTGGACATCAAAGGTGAATGTTTATTCATCCAAAGTTCCCAACTGGTTCCAGTTTACCAGGAGGGAACCTGGAGCCGCAGCTGCTGATTTTAATATCTGCTGATTTTAATATCTGCTGATTTTAATATCTGCTGATTATAATCATGCCTCTCTCTCTTCATCCCTGCTAACTTTTCACCAGTTTGTCAGCTGCTCCAGCAGAAAAAACTAAACTCTGGATTTGTTTTATGCTAATGTCAAGGACGTTAACGTGTGGGGAGATCGGACCGTGATCTGGTTCCTCTCTGCTCTGAATATGAGGAATGGCCTGTTGGGAAGATGGCTGACAGGAATCAGAAGAGGCCCCTGATCGGATCGCTCTCTGCCAGCCTCATGGAATCAGTGCTGCGATTTGAGTGACTGACAACATAAACCATGTGGAGGATCAGATTGACCTTTGGCCCTTTGTCTGTATTTGGAGTTTCAGTCCATCAATCTGAATTTTGGATCTCGGTTCTGATCCGATCCTTCCAGCTGCGTTTGGATCTGGAAGTTGGATGGGAGTGGCGTTTCCTCGTTCTTCGACTCTCACCAACTTCCTGCCTCGCTTCTTGAGTATTCTCACGGACACGGGACTCCAGCTGTTCTGGGGTGCGACCCGGAGGCTGGACCGGGTCAGAACCTGGCAGTAAAAGTTGTGTGTTTGGGCCTGAAGCGGCGCTGACTCAGCCCGTCCTGTGAGCGTCTGACTAACAGGCAGAGAAGCTGCTACAGACTTCCTCTGCTGCTTTTAGACCACGACTTCCTGGCCGCTGCCAGGGTTCTGCTCCGGTTCTGCCAGGTCAGACGGGTCAGATGCGGGGCTCTGAGACCGGTTTGGGCCCATTGACCCGGTACCAGTAGAAGGAACCAGTGTCTGGAATGATCCACATGCTGAAACCCGCTTCCTGTTCACCAGTGCTGGTGAGTTCCTGACAAACCGGCAAAGGTCCGGGTTCTGGCTGGTCTGGATCTGAGTTCTGGCCCGGTTCTGGCTGGTCTGGGATCAGAGCAGCTGCTGCGGTCTGGATGAGGGAAAGGTTGAGAGGAGGAAGTGGCAGTGACTCACTTCCTGCTGGGCTTTGTGTTCTCGCTGGACCTCGCAGCCGACCTCGCTCTGCGGATATTTTTGTTCTCATTGTTCTTTTCTGCTGCTGCTCTCTGGTCCTCTGACCCAGAAGGTTCTGCTGCAGGGGAAGGTCTGACTGGGAGCAGGTTCTAGATCAGAACCTGCTGACGGAGAACCGAACTGGTTCTGATCAGGCACAGATTCTACAGTTTCCCCTCTATGGACTCGGACCTGCAGCGAGACCCGGTTCTGACCGAAACGGTCTGTGGATCCGTTGCATGTTTTTGTTTACATCTGGACATTTTGTGAATTTGCACAAAGCTGAATTTGGAGGAAAAACTGGAGATGTTGGAATGATTAACCAAAATAAACAGCATTACTGGGATTCTAACATTTTCTTGCTCTTTGCGTCGGCTACGCTATACGCAGACCTGTTGCCATGGCAACTGACTTTTAACAGCTCCACTAGTTTCAGGATTTCAAACATTGTGATTCTAACCGAGTGATCGCTGTGCTAGCTTAGCTAGCGTTACTATAAATTGATTAGCTCATTTAAACACCTGATTACCTGTCAGTCGGTGTTTAGGTCACATTTTTTTCTTTTTACTGAACTGGAACTGAATTCTGCAGCTCATCTACATTTTAAGGTTGTCACAAGCGAGCTAGCTAGCTAGCTAGCTAGCATAATTGACCTATTTTCCTCCCCCTTTTTTTCTTAAACTTCTTCCTCACCTTGTTATTGAGCTATTGCCCTGTAACCCATGTTCTTTTATATATCAGGCGCATGAATATTCAACGTGTTGTAAAGACAACTGAACAGCTAAAACTGATGCTAGCCATCACTAGCCAGCAGACATTTGGCCTTCAGCAGGAAGCTGGGCGGAATCTACTGCGAGACGCCACACTTTCCAGATCTCTGGTTGCAGCAATAATTTCCCTTCCATTTGAAAGTTCTACTTAAGCGCTTATCCATCGGTCACAAGAAGCCAACAGAACCTGACCTGAGTGCACTCTGGTACCACTGGTGCTGGGCCCGATGGACCTGCAGGAAGCTGCAGGTTCTGCTAAGTTCTGTTAGGCTCGTATGGAAATAGACGGATAGGGGAGTCTGAAACTAATTCATCACAAAATCAGTACCATTCATAATTCCAAAGCCCTTTTGCTGCTATAATACTGAACAAATGAGCTGAACAGTGATATTTACAGTTTTTAAATCTGATATTTGTAGATTTGAATCTGTTCTTCAGGTTCTGCATCAGATTAATGTTTTTCTATCCGTGCATCTTTCCAGAGTTTCTCTGATTATTCATGGAGTTTCTTCAGGAATCTGGACTGTGGATATTGACATAAGCTTTAGCTGCTACATGTTAGCATTCATATACTAACATCTGGATGCCATATGTTAGCATCCAGATGCTAACATGTAGCATGTAACATGTAGCCTATGATAAGTTATCAGGAAATGATGAACTTCGGAACTTGAAAGCATTAGCTTCTGATAGGCTAACACCCAATCCGCTAGTCAGACTGCAGTTACTTATTGAAATCACTTTGCGTTGCTATGTTCTTGCAACTTTGCCATCGCTGCTAACAGCTTCCAACACAGCAGCCTTTTCTGGCATCCAATCAGATCCACTGAAGTAGAAATGAACCCAGAGAAGCTGCTTCCATCCAGATGTTATCTGTGCATCACATTTACGGTCGTACCAGAAACATGCGAACACAAAGGTTCCGTCTCAGGGTTACTGCATAGAAGAAAAAACAAAAAAACACAACAAAACTTTCAAGATGCTATTAAATGAATTAATTCAATTTAATGCTCACAGAAGTTCTACAGAACAAAGTGCTGGAAGGTTCTGCCTCAGTCCGGTCCGATCCGGCCTGTCTGCAGCTGAGCAATCGCATCCTACAGCCCACTGACACACACACACACACGCACACACACACACGCACGCACACACACACACACACACACACACACACCGGATGCAGGGAGTGCCTCTGAGGATGTAGCTCTGGGCTGCAGGGCGGGTCGCTAACAAAGGAAGACCTGTGCTGTGTTGGTTCTGGTTCTGGTGAGGAACTGGGCCGCTCCTGGACGGTCCTGGAGCTGGAATGTCCTGAGGTCATGTCACTTCCTGTTGGGTGGAATGTTGTAGGGTTCAGACCCTGCTCTTGCTCCACAGAGGTCAAAGGTCGGCTGTGTCTGGAGTTTCTGTGACCGATGAAAACAGATAGAAGAACTGGAAGAACATCTGAAAAGTGTGGCGTGCCCTTAAAATCAAGTCTCTTTACTCTGAAACCTCTGAAGAAAATTTATTGCAACAAAATGATTTCGGTCCAGATGTTGTGGTTCCCAGGGTAACGGGTCGGTTCTGTCTCCCTCAGATGAGCGCCTGCCGTCCGGCCTGGCTGTAGGTCCGTGATGGCCGCAGCGCCTCCTGCTGGCGGAGGAGATGAAGCCCGGTCCAGACTCCATGCTGGTCACCATGGCAACGCTGGACGGAAGCTCAGCGGTTGAAACCTTCCTGGCCTCCATCCACCTGGACAGGTGAGGCCGCCGCCATGCGGCAGTCCTGTTACCCTCAGACACCACGTGACCTTCAGCGTGACCCCTGCAGGTACCTGGACACCTTCCGCCGAGCCGGCCTGCTATTGGCCAGAGACTGCACCCACCTGGACCATGACGCTCTGGTCAGTCTGGGCGTAGCCGCCACGGGACACAGGAAGAGGATCCTGCGCCTGGTCGGCCTCATCCGGCGGCGGGAGGCCCAACGAGCCAATCAGAGCGCAGCTCTCCCGTGTGACCCGTCGCAGGAAGGAAGCGTCGCCGCGTCGCGCCAACGAGCGCTCGCACCAGGAAGCGCAGCCGGCCTGGACCGCAGGAACGGCCCAGCCATGAAACCCGTCCCCAAACCCAGAACGGTCTTCAACCGCCGCAGGACGGCGCCGGTCCAGTTCAGCACTGCACCGGACCCGGCGGCGCCAGCGGACCGCAGGCTCTCCCAGGAGTCCATCTGCTTCACGGTGCTGGAGGGTCTGACGTCACAGGCCACGTCCACACGCCAGGTGGGCGGAACCCGGCCCGGCCGCAGCCTCTCTCTGTCCGACGCGGCCGGGTCGGTACCGCCCGTCCCTCCGAGGCTGAGCCGCGGCCCCGCCTCCTCCCTGACTCCGCCCCCCTCCTCTGCAGAGAGGCGACCGCTATCGTCTCTTCCGGGCCGAGCAGGAAGTTTGGACGGTACCAGACTCTCTGGGGCGTCGGGTTCTGCCGGAGGGGGGAGCATGGAGATGGTCTCCAACGAGATCTACTGGGGCACCAATCCCAGCTCTGCTGCCCCCAGTGGTGGGAGGAGTTACTGCAGCCAACAGGCCGCTCCGCCGACACCGCCCAGAAATCCGGACCGAACCAGAACTTGGACAGGAACAGGTGGGTCTCCAGAGTCGGTGCTTGCTCTATGAGGCTGCTTGTAAGGTCAGACACTGATGTTGGACGTGGTTTGAGGTCACAATCATTTTTTCTTTAACGTTTTGAAGTTTTAACACAAAAACGATGATGGAGACAAAGAGACTTTATAACATTAGTGATGATTTGGCTTTTCAGCGGCAGCACTCTGAGCAACAACTCCTCAGGATCCGCCAGAGGTGAGTCCAGGTTCTGGTGGTTCTCAAACTTTTGGATCACAGCAGAACCAGAGCCTGACCCAGTCCAGTCTTTGTCCTCTGATTTCCAGCCTCCACAGACGACCCGGAGGAGATCAGTCCGTACTGCGAGGCCGTTTTCCAGAGCCGGAGGTCGCCGCCCGCCTCAGAGGTGAGACGCCGAGCCCCCCCGCCCCGCCCCGCCCCCACCTGCTGCCTCTTCCTGTGCTGACCGACCGGTTTGTTCTGCAGAGCGACCGGAGCCGATTCGATGGCACAGAAAGCCGGGCAGAGGAGGGGAGAGCCGCTGAGGATCATGGGTAAAGCTGAACAAACCAGAACCAGCAACAGGTTCTGCTGGACCACCAGAACTGGGAATGTTTTAGCTCCTTTCAGTCATAGAATTGGGTCATCTGCAGGGATTCCTAATCCAGTTCACCAGAACCTTCTCAGAACCACAGCTGGGCCGAACACCCAGATCCGCCTTTCCTCCAGATCAGGACTGAATAAACCGGGCCCATTTATCAGATCAGGTTCTGACCCAGAGAGAAGCCGGGTTTGTGGTTCTGAATAGCGATCCGGGTCAGAACCAGATCACCAAACTCCGTTTCCCCTGCAGGAGCCACAAGTTGTCCTGGACGCAGCGGCTGTCGCAGGCGTTCCTCTCCGGAGACGCCCCGGGCGAAGCTCCGCCCCCTGTCCACTGCTTCCCCGCTGAGGCGGACGACGACCTCACCATCTCGCCCTACGCCAGCTACGCCTCCCTGACCGAGAGAGCCCCGCCCATCATCAGCGGCTGCCTGGACAAGCTGTCGCCTCAGGGGTGCGTTTGATTTATACAACTGGGAGGTGCTTCATGCATAACGTCCAGATTTGATTTGACACCAAAATAATTCATCTGACATAAATATTTGAATTTCTCATCAGCTCCCTTTGTCACTGAAATTTGCTAAATAAATAAATTCTCCAAACCGAAGCAACGATTCCTGCTGAACGCTTCTCTCATCGCCTCCATGCCAACCCAGAGGCATACCTGCTCAAACTGGGCTTTGTTTTTCTCACCTGGCTTCACAGGTTGTGTGTGTGTGTGTGTGTGTGTGTTCAGGGGTCGGAGGTCATCGGTGGGTGTTGTGCTGCGTCTCCTCCTCTTTGCTCCTCCCTGTGTCTCCTCCTGCCTGTGGAGCTGCTTCTCCTCTTCCTCCTCTTCCTCTTCTGCTCGGTGTGTCTGTCCTCCTCAGGCTGTGAGGGCGGGACGGGGGGACGGGGGGGACAGGGGGCCCGGGGGGGCGCTGCCTTTGAGTCGGAACCAGAGGTTGTGTCGGGTTTGGGTCGGCCCGTTAATCCAGATGTTTCTGTCTTTCAGGAATTATGTTTTCCAGAAACGTTTTGTGAAGTTTGACGGCAAAAATCTGATGTACTTCGGCAGCGAAAAGGTAGGAACCCTGTCCGGTTCAGGTCAACATCTCCGGGTCAAACCGGGTCATTTTGGAGGAACTTTCCAGAAAATAAAACAAAGACATCAACAGACAAAAAGAACCGTTCTGAGCTGTTTGGTTCAGGAATCTCCTGACATCAGCTCTCCAGCTGCTTCAGGTGTTTGACCTTTGACCTCCCCTCTGTGTTCTTTTAGGATATCTACCCTAAAGGAGTGATCCCATTGGCTGCCATCCAGATGGCCCGCCAGCCAAAGACAACAAGTTTGAGATCGTGACGAGTCACCGGATCTTCGTGTTTCGGACCGATAACGAAGGTGAGACTCGCAGACAGGAAGTGAACGATTCTGCTTCCTGCCGAAGGTCCATTTGATACATCTGGTCTGCTTTAAACTGACAGATCTATTCACGAGTCATGTTTCCATCTGACTATCAGGCAACTTTGAGGAAAATTTGAAAACTTTCAAAAACAAAATGAACTGAACTAGTCGTGATGTCATCCGATGCTACTACTTCCTGTAAGTGGAGGTTGCTAGCTAGCTAGCTTAGTTCCACTGTGGTTCCTACATT
>NW_026562483.1:872500-907500 GCF_027474105.1 Poeciliopsis prolifica
CGTGTGTGTGTGTGTATCCGTGTGTGTGTGTGTGTGTATCCGTGTGTGTGTGTGTATCCGTGTGTGTGTATCCGTGTGTGTGTGTATCCGTGTGTGTGTGTCCGTGTGTGTGTGATCCTGTGTGTGTGTCCGTGTGTGTGTGTGTGTATCCGTGTGTGTGTGTGTATCCGTGTGTGTGTGTCCGTGTGTGTGTGTATCCGTGTGTGTGTGTGTGTATCCGTGTGTGTGTATCCGTGTGTGTGTGTGTATCCGTGTGTGTGTGTGTATCCGTGTGTATCCGTGTGTGTGTGTGTATCCGTGTGTGTGTATCCGTGTGTGTGTGTGTATCCGTGTGTGTGTGTGTGTATCCGTGTGTGTGTGTGTATCCGTGTGTGTGTGTGTATCCGTGTGTGTGTGTGTCCGTGTGTGTGTGTGTGTGTATCCGTGTGTGTGTGTGTGTGCAGGGCAGCATAGGAGTCTGGGGACGATGGTCTCTAAGGTTCAGAGTCTGAAACTGGACACCAGCGTCTGGAGCAACGAGATCGTTCAGGTGAGCCTCCAACATCCGTCCAGCGGGTTGCAGGTTCTGACCCGCTGGAGGAAGTTCTGACTGTGTGTGTGTGTGTGTGTCAGCTGTTCATCATGCTGGGCAACGATCGGGCCAATGACTTCTGGGCGGCGCGCCTCCCTGCGTCTGAGGAGGTGGACTGTGACGCGTCGCCGGAGCAGCGGCGAGATTTCATTACCCAGAAGTACCGAGAGGGCCGGTTCCGCCGGGCCCACCCGGCGTTCGGCGGACAGGAGGAGCTGCTGAAGGTCAGATTGGAGGGTTTCCCTGTCACACCTCCAGGGAGGCTGCTTCTTTATCAGGCTGACGAGCTGCAACATGTTTGTGGGTTTGTGACCCGCTCGGCCGGCAGCGCTTTGTCCCACGGCAGCGAACGCCTCGTTCTCCGTGTGTCCCGCAGGTCCTCTGCTCCGCCGTCTCTGAGCAGACGCTCCTGAAAACCGTCACTCAGATTTTCTCGGAGGCGGCCCGGCTCACCGGCGACCCGGACGACCTCCAGCGGCGGCGGCCGAGCCCTGCAGGTGAGGCGCCTCCCGGTGCCGTGAGCCCAGTCCGACCAGAACCGCTTGGTACAATCGGTTCTGGAGACTGCAATTAAAACTGATTACAGAAGATGTTAAGAATCAGTGACTGGATGCAAATAAAACCTTTTAGCCTCAACAGATAAACAGTTACTGATGTTACTGACCAGCTTCCTGCTGGTTATTAACTAACTACCAACAGACGTTTATTACCAGTTACTAAGTACGAATTAATGATGTTACTGACAAACCGTTCACAACGATCGTTGCTAATGGTTACAGACAGGCGCTAGCGGTTCCTGGTGGTAACCAGCGGTTACCTGAGGTTACAGACTTGTTGCTGCGGCGACGCGGCGGCGGCACTAGCTGCTCAGTATGTGTGGTTTAGCCAGACTGACGTGATCCTCCTGAAGGACTTGGTCAGACACGCTGAGTTTAAGAGACCGCAGGGCGCCCCCTGGCTGCAGCAGGGAGCGTCACGGAGAGGCAGCGTGGTCCTGACGGGTCCTGACGGGTCCGGACGGGTCGGGACGACAGAACAGGAAGTGACTGAACGGCCGTCTGGCTCTGGTTGCAGATCCCGGCGTGTACGACGAGATCATGCAGCCCGTCCTTCACTCCGGCTTCCTCTACAAGGCGTCTTCGCCCGGCAGGGGGACGCTGTCCAGGAAAACCCGGGAAGGTCGGACAACTGCTGAAGAACGAACCGCCGAGCGACCGGTCCGGACCGAACCGGTCCGCCTCCTGCTGTGGCAACAAACCCAATCTGTTCTCCTTTCAGACTTCCAGAAGTTCTGGTGCTCCGTGGACCGGTCCCTGGTTCTGTACGAGTCGGAGCACTCGGCCGACCCGTGCCTGCAGATTGACCTGAAGGACATTGTGTGTCTCGGAGTCGGCCGACCCGATTCCGCCAGCAACAACAATGGCTTCATCGACAGGTCGGTGCTCAGCTCCACGCCGCCCCCTGCAGGGCTCCGTCTGAACACAACGGTTCCGCTTGGTCCGATCCCGACGGTTCTACCCGGTCCGTCCTGCAGGTTCCGCTACACCTTTGAGTTGTACGTGGCGTCGGAGAAGCTGTTGCTGTTCGGGTTAGAGACGGCCGACGAGCTGCACAGCTGGACCAAAGCCATCGGACAGGTCCGACCCGCCTCACGTCTTGGATTTGGTTCTGTTGGGATTCGCAGAAACCAGAACAAACATTTCTGATCAGAGTAAAACCAGGAGAATGAGTCGATTCTGTTCCACTGTGGTCCGGCAGGCTGCCACGCCGCTCAGCTGTCACTGCCTGCTGACCAGGGAGTTTGAGCGGGTCGGGCTGCTGCGGTACCGGGCCATGTTGGACCCGCAGCAGTGGAAAGAGGCCTACTTCGTCCTGCAGAAGTCCAACCTATTCGTCTGTCCCCGGACCGACGGCGCGGCCGAAGACATCGTCAACCTGAACCGGCTGCAGGAACTGAGTCAGTGTCCAGGTTCCGGTCCCGGTCCATGTCCCAGTCCAGGTCCATGTCCAGGTCCAGGTCTCGGTCCAGGTCCAGGTTCAGGTCCCGGTCCAGGTCCCGGTCCAGGTCCAGGTCCAGGTCCAGGTTCCGGTCCCGGTCCAGGTCCCGGTCCCGGTCCAGGTCCAGGTCCAGGTCCAGGTCCAGGTCCCGGTCCAGGTTCCGGTCCCGGTCCCGGTCCAGGTTCCGGTCCCGGTCCAGGTCCTGGTCCCGGTCCAGCTCCAGGTCCAGGTTCCGTCCCGGTCCAGGTCCAGGTCCTGGTCCCGGTCCAGCTCCAGGTCCCGGTCCAGGTCCCGGTCCAGGTCCTGGTCCCGGTCCAGCTCCAGGTCCCGTCCAGGTCCTGGTCCCGGTCCAGGTCCATGTCCAGGTCCAGGTCCCGGTCCCGGTCCAGGTCCAGGTCCCGGTCCAGGTTCCGGTCCGGTCCCGGTCCAGGTCCAGGTCCCGGTCCAGGTTCCGGTCCCGGTCCAGGTTCCGGTCCCGGTCCAGGTCCTGGTCCCGGTCCAGCTCCAGGTCCAGCTCCAGGTCCCGGTCCAGGTCCCGGTCCAGGTCCAGGTCCAGGTCCAGCTCCAGGTCCAGGTCCATGTCCCGGTCCAGGTCCAGGTCCAGGTCCCGGTCCAGGTCCCGGTCCAGGTCCAGGTCCAGCTCCAGGTCCAGGTCCAGGTCCAGGTCCCGGTCCAGCTCCAGGTCCAGGTCCAGGTCCCGGTCCAGGTTCTGGACCAGGTTCTGGTGGTTTCAGTGGCCTGTCTGTGTTTGTGTTCTAGGTATCGCCTCCGAGAGTGAAAATCAGGAGAAGAAAGACGTCCTGGTTCTGGTGGAGAAGGGAAGGTGAGCCGAGGAGCGACCCGGCTCCACCGCGTCTCACCGGTTCTGTTCAGGTTCTGTCCGGTTCATCTCCAGTTGTGTTCTGGTCAGGACTCTACACCTGCAGGGTGTGGGTCGGTCCGACTTCTCGCTGTGGCTCTTGGACATCCGGCGGGCGGCAGGCGGGAACGGGAACGCGCTGCGGGAGCAGCAGATGAGCCGCAACGACATTCCCATCATCGTGGACAGCTGCATCGCCTTCATCACGCAGTACGGTGAGCAGAACCGCTCTGGACCCGGCCGGCTGCAGAACCTCTGGGCTCACGGTTCTGGTTCCCCGCAGGTCTGGGCCATGAAGGGATCTATAGGAAGAACGGAGCCAAATCCAGGATCCGGCTTCTGATGGACGAGTTCCGGAAAGACGCGCGGAACGTCAAGCTGCGGATCGGCGACCACTTCATCGAAGACGTGACGGACGTTCTGAAGAGGTTCTTCAGAGAGATCGACGACCCGATCTTCATGGCCGAGCTGCACCCGCTGTGGCAGGAGGCAGCCAGTGAGTCCGCAGCGACAGGACTCTCCTCTAGGGGGCGCCGACTGTCAACAGCAACAATCTGGGCTATGACTATCACCTGAAAACAAACAGGGTTCCATTGTCAAAGTCATGTGATTTATTCATTTCTACACGTCACAGTTTCAGTATAAATATTCAAATAGCAAGTTAAATATTTAGCTAGCTAGCTAAATGTCTCATTTCCAAACAAGTTGCCAATTAAATGTTTAGATCCGAGTTAAATATTTAGCTAGTGTAACGTTCTCTAGAATGATAAAAAACAAAAAGACACAGTTAGCGTCATGACTGAATATTCAGCCAGGAACACCAACTGACGCAGCTCCCACCCATAGGGTCAGATTTTACCAACCCGACCATGACAAAACTTTATAAATTACATTTGTAGATGTTAAATGTATTTAGAATATTTTGTCAGGTATTGAACTAGAAAAATATGACCCCAAGTAAAAAAAAGTAATGAAGAGCTGCCTCTCTCGCACCGACCTCCATCAGCACTCCGCAGAATTCTGGTGAGGGAAGCCGCGAGAGCGCCTGAAGGACCCGTCGCATGCAGTTCGGCATCACACCACTAGGTGGCTCTAAACCGTGACATCACTCAAAAATCCTACCAGAAACAGACGCAACCTTCATTATTTGGGGAAAAATTCATACAGACAAATATACACTTTGCTCTCTTTTACACTAGCTAACTAGCTAAATATGAAGCTAGCTAACTAGCTAAATATGAAGCTAGCTAACTAGCTAAATATGAAGCTAGCTAACTAGCTAAATATGAAGCTAGCTAACTAGCTAAATATGAAGCTAGCTAACTAGCTAAATATGAAGCTAGCTAACTAGCTAAATATGAAGCTAGCTAACTAGCTAAATATGAAGCTAGCTAACTAGCTAAATATGAAGCTAGCTAACTAGCTAAATATGAAGCTAGCTAACTAGCTAAATATGAAGCTAGCGTGCTAGAGGATTCTGGGTTAGCTTCAACTTTAATGAAGTTGGTACCATGGAAACTGACCGCTTGGAGCAGTGAATCCTGATGACGATCCTGTTTTCGTCAGAACTTCCTCAGAAGCGTTCCCGGTTGGACCGGTACAAGGAGATGATCCGGAGCCTTCCTCGGTCAACCGGACCACCATGGCCGCGCTCATCAGCCATCTTTACAGGTCGGGCTCTTCATCATCATCTGCAGCAGCAGCAGGGACCCGGCTCCGGTTCGGACCCGGCTCGCAGGTTCTGACCCGGCTCCTCTTCATCAGGGTCCAGAAGTGCGCCGACCTGAACCAGATGTGCACCAAGAACCTGTCGCTGCTGTTCGCTCCCAGTTTGTTCCAGACCGACGGGAAGGGCGAGCACGAGGTGAAGATCGTGGAGGATCTGATAGACAACTACCTGGACGTGTTCGAGGTGATCGACCCGCAGGAGAACCGGAGGAGAACCGGAGGAGAACCGGAGGAGAACCGGCTGACCTGTGGTTCTGTTTCAGATTGACGAAGATCATCAGACTCAGATTGAACTGGAAATCAGCCTCATCACCAGCTGGAAGGACACTCAGGTCAGCACACACACACACACACACACACACACACACACACACACACACACACACACACACACACACACACACACACACACACACACACACACATGCAGACCAATGAAAAGGGAATGCAGCTACAGCAGCTGCAGCAGCAGCTACAGCAGCTGCAGCAGCAGCTACAGCAGCTGCAGCAGCAGCTACAGCAGCTGCAGCAGCAGCTACAGCAGCTGCAGCAGCAGCTACAGCAGCTGCAGCAGCAGCTACAGCAGCTGCAGCAGCAGCTACAGCAGCTGCAGCAGCAGCTACAGCAGCTGCAGCAGCAGCTACAGCAGCTGCAGCAGCAGCTACAGCAGCAGCAGCTACAGCAGCTGCAGCAGCAGCTACAGCAGCTGCAGCAGCAGCTACAGCAGCTGCAGCAGCAGCTACAGCAGCTGCAGCAGCAGCTACAGCAGCTGCAGCAGCAGCTACAGCAGCTGCAGCAGCAGCTACAGCAGCTGCAGCAGCAGCTACAGCAGCTGCAGCAGCAGCTACAGCAGCTGCAGCAGCAGCTACAGCAGCTGCAGCAGCAGCTACAGCAGCTGCAGCAGCAGCTACAGCAGCTCTTCCTCTGAGGCGCTGCTGCCCATTTGATGTGATGCGTTGAACTTACAACATGGATGTCCAACAAGATGGCCGCTCTGGTCGTGGTGACGTCACAGGGTCACATTGGTGGAAAAAAATGTCCAGATTTTCCACAGATTAAATGTTGGAAAACCAAAAGTTTGGTATCTGGATGTGTGGGTTCTGCTGGGCCAGTTCTGATCCAGTTCTGTCTGTAGCTCTCTCAGGCGGGCGACCTCATCATCGAAGTCTACCTGGAGATGAAGATCCCCGACTGCTGCGTCACTCTGAAGGTAGCTCCACCCCTCCGCCCTCTTCAGCGCCCTCAGATATGAGGCTATGACCTTTGACCCTGCAGGTGTCGCCCACCATGTGTGCGGAGGAGCTGACCAATCAGGTTCTGTACATGAGGAACGTCCCGGCTGGAGAGAGGGACGTCTGGATGACCTTCGAGGCCATCGAGGACGGACAGCTGGGTGAGAGAGCGGTTCCGGTTCCACCACCGGTCGGTCCAGTTTTAGCCTTTTGCTAAAAATATGGCCACTTTCTTTCCAACAGACGTTTAATAAATGAAGATAACAATCATGACCTGGCTGCCATTTTAAAGTTACCAAATGTTAACATGATCATTTGATGGATTAAATACTGACTGAATAAACACAAAGCGGTGGAGAGAGAAACACAAATTCTTCCAGTTCTCCATTAAGTGCGTTACTCCCGCCTTCGCAGCCCGTCAGCAGCTTATGAGCAGAAGCTTCAGGAGTCTGTTGAGTGAAGGGCAGGATCGAACCCGCGACGTCCGTGTCGAGGACGAAGGCCTCCAAACGTGGGTCGTGTTTCTGTCTGTTTCTGCTTCAGCATGACCAGCAACGCCCCCTGCTGGACGGAGGCCACAGTAGAACATCGTAGGGATGTCATGAGTAAATCCAAAGAACCTGGTTGTGACATCATGAAGCGGGTTCTTCTCGTCCTGCAGAGCGTCCGCTGCATCCCAAGGAGAAAGTTCTGGAACAGGCGCTGCAATGCAAGATGGCCGACCCAAGCTCCGCCCACCTGCTAGTGAAGAGGGTTCCTATAGGAGAAGGCCTGAACATCCTGACCTGTAGGTGATGCACCTGATCCCCTGTCTGTCTGTCATTACCTCACCGCCCCCCCCCTTACCCCCCAGCCTACAGGTGTGATGTCATGAAGGTGGGGCTGCTGCGCTGCAGGGAGGAGCCTCCCAAGCTGCTGCAGGGGAACCGCTTCCAGAGAGAACCTTCCAGATCCGGGACCACAAGCTGCTGCTGCTCAAAGACCGGAGGGTAGGCAGAACCCCCGGCCTGGTTCTGACCCACTTTGGCCCGGTTCTGATCCACTCTGTGTCTCCCTGCAGAGCATCAAGCCAGAGAAGGAGTGGCCCCTGAAGACCATGAGGATCTACATCGGGATCCGCCGCAAGCTGAAAGCTCCCAGCAGGTACCAGAACCCGGAGCAGAACCAGAACCCGGAGCAGAACCAGTACCCGGAGCAGAACCAGAACCCGGAGCAGAACCAGAACCCGGAGCAGAACCAGAACCCGGAGCAGAACCAGAGTCTGAAACAGAACCCCTCTGGTCCAAAGCCAACTGTTCAGACCAGTCCAGTTCAGTTTTGTTCAAATGGATCAGAACCAAACTGGTTCCAGAACCGATTCTAATTGGCCCTCAGAATAATGACCTCATTGCGGTCAGAACCAATGATCCGCTCAGATTTGGAGGAACCAGACCTGGTTCTGCTAAAGCGGACGCTGAGCCGGGATCAGAGACCTGGCCTGGGTTCTGGTTCTGATCCGGTAACAGCAAGCTGCAGCAGAGTGTCTCCATGGTAACGTGTGTCTCTGCAGATGGGGCTTCACAGTGATGTCAGACAAGCACCAGCTGTAAGTATCACCAGAACTTAGTCCTGACCCGGTTCTGTTCTGACCCGGTTTATCCCTCTCTCTAGGTTCCTGTGCTGCAGCAGTGAGGCCGAGCTGTGGGACTGGGTCACCAGCTTCCTCCGGGCTCAGGTAATTCTGCAGAACCGGAACCGGCACCAGAGCCGCTCACACCAGGTTCCGATTCTCTTCCAGAACGACGATCCGGGCCCGCCGGTTCTGCGGCGCCACTCCTCCTCTGACATCTCCAAGCAGAAGTTTGGCACCATGCCGCTGGTTCCGATCCGAGGAGACGAGAGCAACAGCAGCATGCTGTCGGCCAATCAGACACTGGTGAGAGGCCGGGTCAGAACCGGGACCGGTCAGAACCGGGACCGGTCAGAAGCGGGACCGGTCAGAACAGGACCAAAACTCCTGGTCAGGTCTGAGGTTCTGTTTTTTCTTTTCTCCCGCAGAGGAAGCTTCACGACCGACGGACCCTGTCCATGTACTTCGTACGTTTTCAGTCCGAACCGTCTCTTTCTGCCGGTCCGAACCGGTTTCTCTGCCGGTCCGAACCGTCTCTCTCTGCCGGTCCGAACCGTTCTCTGCCGGTCCGAACCGGTTCTCTGCCGGTCCGAACCGGTTTCTCTGCCGGTCCGAACCGGTTCTCTGCCGGTCCGAACCGTCTCTCTCTGCCGGTCCGAACCGTCTCTCTCTGCCGGTCCGAACCGTCTCTCTCTGCCGGTCCGAACCGGTTCTCTGCCGGTCCGAACCGGTTCTCTGCCGGTCTGAGACATGAAGCGTGAGAGTAGAACTGGAAGTGATCCATTCGTTCAGAACATTTTCAGTTTTACTAAAACCAGTTTAAACTCGGTTTTAATAAAAATAAGTTAAAGTAATTCCAACTCCAAATTTAATCTCAGTAATTTCGAAAGACAGTATTTTATTGTTACAGAAATCTTCACTTTAAGCATTTTTCAGTTTAATTAAAATTTATGTATTTTTTTTATCTTAATCACAAAAAAGTTTATATATAATTTGATTCTTTAAAAATTTTAAACTGAAGCACAATTTTAACAGTTGACATTTTGAAACAGTTGAACAGTTATTATAATATTTAAAGATGTTTGAATTCAGAACAAACCCCGGTGATGAAGCTGTGCAGAACTGCTGGAGGGTTCGGTACCGTTAACTTTGGTGGGGTTTGGTTCTGTCTGTGTCCAGCCCATGAAGATCCAGCAGGACTCGTTCGAGGAGCGGGCCGAGTCTCCGGACCTTCCGGAACCGCTCTACGAGGAGGTGGGGGACTTTGGCCTGCAGGTGCTGAAGTCTCTGGAGACCAGCTTCCGGTCCAGTCGCGTCGCAGAGACCCAGGAGGTTCCGGACCGGCAGACCCGGCTGGTTCTGTCAGAGAGTGGACATCTGGACCACGTGCCCCCCCCCCAAGGGTCCGCTCCGTCTGCGGCTCCCTGGAAACCCTGGAGCGGAGCGGCAGCAGCGGGGCGGCCTGCAGTTCCCCCTACCCGCCAGCAGAGGGCGGCGCAGACTGCAGTTCCCCCGGCCCGCCAGCAGAGGGCGGCGCAGACTGCAGTTCCCCCGGCCCGCCAGCAGAGGGCGGCGCAGACTGCAGTTCCCCCGGCCCGCCAGCAGAGGGCGGCATGCGGCTCGGAGTCTGCACGGCGTCCCAGGAGCTGCTGCTGCAGGAGCTGTCATCCGCCTTCATTAGGAGGAGCGAAGAAGAGGAGAAGCTGTATGACGTCTGAGGAAGGTCAGAACCTTCAGAGGACCCGGGGCCATCAGAACCACCTGGTCTGGTTCTGCTCAAACAGACCCACCAGAACCAGGCTGGCAGCATGACGTCATTATGGGGATGGGACAAACATCAGATGTTTGACTGTTATGGGTTCTGTTTGGATTTTCTGGGTCGGGTGGGTTCTGGTAGAACGGCTGAACGGCTCCAAGTTGCTGCAGTTTGTAACTTAATAAAAACAGCAGAAACGTTGGTTTGTTTGGGCTGCTAGTTCTGATTCTGATGTCTCGACCCAGGTTACTGGGTCACATGATCCGGGTCCATCAGAACCGGGCCTGTATGAAGCTGTGAACAGTAAAGACCTCACTCTGTCTGATTCCGACTCATTTTACTAAACACACGTAGGGATCAGAACCGCTGACCCGCTCCGGTATCAGAACCGCTGACCCGCTCCGGTATCAGCAGCGGTAAAATTCCCGTCAGTCCGTCTTTGTTCAGTCTCATCAGCCTCCGTCACCACGGTGACAGGGAAGGCGGGCCCAGCCCCGGCCCCGCCCCCCCTGTCCAGGTGCGTCGGCCTCAGGTCCTGCTGGGCTTCAGGCCGTGGATCTGGCCGCCGGCCCTCGGCGGTTTGTAGGCGGCCGACTTTCGGAGCCGCTCTCCTTTCAGCGAGGCGACGTGAGGCAGCAGCGGCGGCGTCCGCAGGCCGAAGCCGGCCGCCTCCGGGCCGTGAACCCGCAGCTCCACCCGCTCCCCGGACAACGCCGTCACGGCGACCCAACCTGACAGACAGACAACAGGCGGTCTGAGTGAGGGGATCGGAGCCGGCCCGGCGGGGGGGCGGGGCTTACCTGCTGACGACAGCGTGATGTCGGCGGCGGCCTCCAGGTAACCTCGACCCTCCAGGCTGAAGTCCTGAGGAACCAACGCAGGAAAGCGCCGCATCCTCTCCGACCCGCCTGCAGGCACCTGAACGCAGCACGGAGGCAGACATGACACATGGCGCCGTGACGGCCGAGGTCACAATGAGGTCACGTGACTCACCCCCAGCAGGGCGTGGCCAGCGTGTCGCTCGTAGACGCTGGCGGCTTTATCCAGACCGGTGACGTGAACTGGGACCAGACTGGAGGCCAGAACAGAAAACCAGCAGGACTTCCTGCCCTGCAGACGGCAGCCATTACTCAGGCGTCCGGCGTCAACCAATCAGCTCATTCACCCTCCGTCGGCCCCTCCCTACCTGCAGGAAGTCGATCCGGGCCAGCGCTCCGACAAACAGAGTCATTCCGGCTTTCAGGACAAAAGTCCGGGGAACGATGGCCCGGGTCGGAACCACCGACCGGACCTCCTGGTCCTGCAGCAGATGGAGGATCTGAGGAAGTCCAGAGAGCAGGAACAGGAAGTGGATTCAGAAAAACATTGTGAATAAAAGATTCAAAGATTTCACTTTTAAGATATGTAAAAAATGTTTTCCAATCAATTAGACAAATAATTTAAACGTTTTTACATTTATTATCATTTTTACAATAATTATCCTAAAACTCCACATTTCCTGGAATTGTTTTTTTAAGATCAAATATTTTAGTTTACTGGACGAAAAAAACATTTTAAAGTTATTTGAGACAAAGAGGAGCGATGAAGAGGAGCGATGAAGAGGAGCGAGGAAGAGGAGTGATGAAGAGGAGCGAGGAAGAGGAAGGATGAAGAGGAGCGAGGAAGAGGAGTGATGAAGAGGAGCGATGAAGAGGAGCGAGGAAGAGGAAGGATGAAGAGGAGCGAGGAAGAGGAGCGATGAAGAGGAAGGATGAAGAGGAGCGAGGAAGAGGAGCGATGAAGAGGAAGGATGAAGAGGAGCGAGGAAGAGGAGTGATGAAGAGGAGCGAGGAAGAGGAAGGATGAAGAGGAGCGAGGAAGAAGAGCGATGAAGAGGAGCGAGGAAGAGGAAGGATGAAGAGGAGCGAGGAAGAGGAGCGATGAAGAGGAGCGAGGAAGAGCGGCTCACGTCTCTCTCTCTCAGGATTCCCGGCGTGTCGTGCAGCCAGTGAACGTCTTTCAGATCGTTGGCGTTCGGCTCGTCATGTGACCCGACGGCAGCTGGAGGAGAAGAACCGGGTTAGAACCTGCAGATGGAAAACGATCAGAACCCGATCAGAACCCGATCAGAACCCGATCAGAACCCACCTTCCTTCTGTGAACCTCCGTCTTCGCCAAACGCTAGGCTGTCCGGATCAAACTGGATCTCATCGGTTCTGGATCCGCCGGACCGGAACGTCTGACCGACCCGACCTGGACAGGCAAGCAGGTGATCAGAGACCCACCTGGCTCCGCCCCTCGACACCTGGCTCCGCCCCCTCCTCACCCACTAGGTATCCATGGCGACCGAGCCTCTGCAGCCGCCGCAGCTCGTCGGCCGGTAGCTCCGCCTCCGTCTGCTGCAGCGCCTCCTTCAGGCGGTTCTGGCGCCGGAACATGCGGTAAGGAGTCGGGTTGGTGATGGGGAACTTCAGGAGCTCCAGAGTGGTCCCTGAACGCATCGCGGGGAGACACAGCGGGTCAGCCTGGCGCAGCGGCGGCCGCGGTTCTGGTTCTGGTTACGTACCGGGCCAGGGGGAGATGGTGGCCCTGCGCAGGGCGCCGGCGGCCGCGGACCGGCAGTAGTCGGACTCCAGCAGCGCGTTGAACAGCGTGGACTTGCCGGCGTTGGCTCCGCCCACCAGGAAGACGTCGCCCTTGTAGCTCCAGGAGCGCTGCAGGGCGGAGACCAGCGCCTCCAACCCGAAGCCCGTCTTGGCGCTGATCAGGTGGAGGTCGGCCACCTGCGGCCCGAACCCGGCGTCCCGGCAGCACTGTGCCAGGCGCCGCTTCAGGCGCTGCAGGTAGTTGGCGCGTCGGCAGGCAGCAGGTCCACCTTGTTGCCCAGAACCACCACCTGCTTGTTGGTGCCCACCAGGTCCGGCAGGTCCAGAACCAGAGAGCCGGGCAGGTCCAGCAGATCCGCCACCAGCAGCACCAGCGCCTTCCGGGTTCGGACCCGCCGCACCACGTCCCGGTACTGGTCCCGGCTCAGCTGCAGGTGCAGCGCCTTGTGGTGGTGGGTGAGCAGGTGGCAGCGCTGGCAGGTGGCTCCGCCCAGTTTTCCCGCCGCCGTCAGGGCCTTGAACTTCTCGCTGGGCAGGAAGCCGGGCAGGTCGGCGGCTGCGCAGTGCAGCAGGGCGCCGCAGCCGGAGCAGCTGGTGTCGCTCACCGCAACGCCTGCGTCCGCTGTCCCACACACGCGGTGCTCGCCCTTAGGCTCCGCCCCTTTCCTCTTCTTCTTCTTCTGGGACTTTATGAGGCGCTCGTCCAGCGGGAAGTCCTCATCATGGAACTCCATGAAGGAGTCTAGACCCGCCCCCTGCGAGGCTCCGCCCCTCAGCACCTGCAGCTGGCGCTCCAGCGCCCTCAGGCGGGTCCGGTCCCGCCGGTCAGAACCAGACCCAGAACCAGAACTTGAGGCGACGCGAAGCTGCTGCTCCTCGTCAGGCTCCTCCTCCAGTCCTGAAACAGGAGAGAACAAGTAGAGTCAGGAAACCCAACAGAACCGGCAGCAGAACCTGATTCCGACCAATCAGACACGTCCCAGGAGGTCAGATGATCACAGCGCAGGCCGGCTCTGTCTCAAGGTCCAAACGGCCGGTTCTGGCACATCAGAACTTCCTGATGTGCCAACAAATTATTCAGCGAAGAAACAACATGTTCTGACCATGAATCTGGCCTAGTCAAAGTCTAAAAACCAGCCTATAATATTTCTGGCTGAGTCTCCTGACGGAACCAGAACCTTCTGGACCAGACGGGTTCTAGTTCCGGGTTAGGAGGCTCCTGATTGTTTATGGATCATAGGAACCAGAACCGAGCCGAGATCCTTGACCTGAGGCAGAACAGTTCTGGAGATGAAACCCAATGAGAGGTCCAAAAGAACCAGAACCAACAAAACCGGAAACACATCCTGGTTCGGGTCATGCTAATGCTAAACAGTTCTGAAGCCGAGTCCAGAAGGTTCTGCAGAACATCTCAGCACCGGAACCACGCACCGGGTCAGAACAGCACCAGCTCCGGTACCGGAACCAGCAGCAGAGCAGGAGGTTCTGTAGCTGCTCACCTGCACAGTCCAGGAACACGAACTGTTCGTCCAGGTTCGGATCCACGGTGCAGGTCCGGCCTTCGGCCCGGTGGGCCGCCGCGGCTCCGCGCGCCGCGGCCTCACCTGCCGCCGCGGAGCAGACGCTCCTCCACACCTGGCGGCGGAAACTCACCTGCAGCAGCTTCAGCATGCTCACCTCACCGTCCCCGTGCTGCTTCACTTCCTCAACGGATGTGACGTCACAAGCGTCACTTGTTTATTTTTGGTGAAATTCTGTTCACCTTACCGCCACCTATCGGTAGATTTTAATAAACAAGGATTGGTCATAAACCAGAAGGCGCATGCGCAGATCTTCTTGTCTATCAGATCATTTAAATGTCTCATTTGACTAAATAAATAATGATGGAATTAACACAGTTTTTTTCTTTTGGAGTGAGACATCTTGCGTAGATGATCTACGGCAAACTGCAGATTAAACAAACAGAGTGAGTCCTCCTGTTTTCATAGGATCGCTACAGATGAAGAGGCTCCGCCTTCAGAGTGGGACGTCTTGCATTTAGAGGATCTGTGCTAAAGTTCTCTGCACCGTCAAAATGTTGAAGCTGTTTGGTGCTTGCAGGCCTTCAGCCGCACTGTTCAGAACAACTGCTGCTGCAGCAGCTGCTGCTGCTCAGGTGAGTTCACCGCCATCATCTGGACCTCACACTCCGGAACCACAGCTCGGTCCAGAACCAACAGAACAACAACCAAACGAACTCGCAGGTTTTCTGCCCTAGAACCTTCATGAGTGACAAGTTGTCTGCAGAAACAGATAACCGGAAGCAAAATCTGCAGGCGTTCGGTTCGGTTGGGTTGTTTGTGTCAATGGCTGACCGAGAAAAAAGGTCAGAACCATCTCGGAACCTTTGGAGTCGAGGGGGCGGACCCTGAACGCCTCATGGCCTTCAGCTGTTCTGTAAACAGAGAAAATGTGTGTGTGTGTGTGTGTGTGTGTGTGTGTCAGTCTCATGCCTCATATGGAAATGGGGCCGTTGCACTCCGGAAGTGAAGGGGGCGCTATTTCCTATATTCCAGTTTTGATTTTCCTTTGATATCTGTGATATATTTTCACATTCAGGAAGGATTTTCACTCTCAGCTTGTATTTGATCTTTTGTTTAACAGATTCTGTAGCTTCCTCTGTTCTTCTAAACCTTTTTATGTTATGGAATTTTCCTTTTCAACCAAAGTATCTTCAGTAGCTTCAGGGAGGTTGACTTCTAGTCAGACGAGACAAAACGTGATATTTTGGTGACGTCATCAGCGCCATGATGGTTCTGTTCCCACTGGGACACATGGAGGAGGCTGGGTCATGCTGTGGGACTGCTCTGCTCCATCAGGGTGTGTTGAACGATGAAACCTCCAGACTATTGAGGTAATTTGGAGAGAAATGTGCTGCCTGGGGTCTCAGGTCAAAGGTCATCGAACAGAAAATGACCCAAACCAACTACAGATGAAAACACTGGACTGTTCTCACCTGACCTTGAACATCTGGCGCGTTTTGTTTCGCCCCAGTAGGCTGAGCAACGAAATATGAACTTCAGTTTAGTTTATTTTTTACATAATTCAGTTGAACCAAAAGGTTCATTTTCAGATTTAATATGTGGTTTAGTCGGTTTCCAGTTATTTCAGATGCCGTGGGTTTCTTGTGGGAGTGAGACCTCTGTCCTCTCGGCCCCTCTCTGCAGCCCAGCGCCCCCCTGGCCACCGGACCCCAGCAGGACCAGAGAACTTTCTACGAGTTCAGAACCTACAGCATCCGTCCAGACCAGAACTTGGCCTTCCTCAAGCTGACCAATGAGAAGATCCACCTGCGCACCGCCCACTCCCAGCTGATTGGCTACTGGACCGTGGAGTACGGCGGCCTCAACAAGGTCTTCCATATATGGCAATATGGTGAGGACACTTCCTGTTGGACTTTTTTTAGATTGCTGGAAAAAGTGGTGGTTCTGGTTCCAGATGTTTGGGTCTAACCCCGCCTCCTCTCAGACAGTTACTCCCAGCGGGCAGCTGTGCGGGCAGCCCTGGCTCAGGACCCCTCCTGGATCTCAGAGTACATCTCCAAGGCCTTACCGCTGCTGACGGCGCAGGACAACGAGGTTTCCTACCTGGTGCCCTGGAGCCGCCTGAAGAGCCCCCCCCAGCAGGGAGGTAGGCCCCGCCCACTGCCCCCCCTGGGCCTGACCGGGTCACTGGCTCTCAACAACCAATCAGAGCCAGGAGGAGGGTGTTAGTGCCGTCATCACACTCGGTGTGGCGCTGCTCGTCCCTCGCTACGCTGCAGCTGTCATAGCATGTTGTGAAGGCTAAGGCTACTTAGCATAGTCACAGACGATGGTGGCTAAACAGTAAGTTTAGCAGCAGGTACATGAGGATGATGTTCCGCTGGGTTCTGACGGTGGTTCCGCTGGGTTCTGACGGTGGTTCCGCTGGGTTCTGACGGTGGTTCCGTGTTCCAGGTGTGTTCGAGTTGGCGACCTTCCAGATGCGTCCTGGGGGCCCGGCGGTTTGGGGCGGCGCCTTCCAGGCGGCCATGTCGGCTCATGACGCTCCGGGATACGGGAAGCTGCTGGGGGCGTTCCACAGCGAGTTCGGACTGCTGAACCGAGGTACCAGAACCGAACCCGACTAGATGTCAGTTCATCCGGATGTTCTCGCATCGCGTCTCTAACCGGATCTTCTGGTGTCCTAGTTCAAGCCCTCTGGTGGTTCGAGAGCGCCGACCATCGAGCCGAATGTCGACACAAGGCTCACACTGACCCCAGAGTGGTTGCAGCAGGTAAGGCTCCGCCCCCGCTCTGTGACATCACTCCGGTGAGCGCTGGCTAACTGCTACCTGCCGTCTCTCAGTCAGGAACAGCGTGGCCCACCTGGACGCTCAGAGAAACCAGCTCATGTCCCCGTGTCCTTTCTCCCCCATGAAGTAACTTCCTGCCGTCTCCATGGTGACACATCCACGCTTCTCATTCAGGCTCCGCCTCCTTACCCGGACGGACCAATCACAGCAGCCGGCCACTCTGACCCCAAAGTTCTGCTGAGGTTCTGATCCAAATGCTGCTCAACAACAAACTGACTGTCAGAAATATTTTCTGCAATAAACTTCTTTACAGCGCGACGTTTCTATGACGATGCAGCTCCATCATTCATTTATACAGAATCTGAAATGTTTAAAATCCACATCTTTAACAGAATTTTAAGTTTCCATGTTTCCCATCAGCCACTTCAGTTTCAGGATGTCGGCCATCTTTCAACCTTTTCAGCTAATTATTGTCCAAAAATGAGTCGGATGAACCATTTTCAGAAACTTTACATGATGAAATGGAAACTGAAGATTTTACTGTGAAACATGCTAACGGTTAGCTCATGCTAACGGTTAGCTCATGCTAACGGTTAGCTCATGCTAACGGTTAGCTCATGCTAACGGTTAGCTCATGCTAACGGTTAGCTCATGCTAACGGTTATTCTGGAGTTAACAGAACCTGGAAGTAAGTGGATGGATCAGAACCAGAACCGCTTCAGGTAGAGTGTGTGTGTGTGTGTGTGTGTGTGTGTGTGTGTGGAGCAGCAGACGGAGGCAGCGTAAAGGTTTCAGGACGTTTATTCTGCTAGTTGGGCTGTAACAGCTCTTTTTCCATTAACAGCATAATAACATGCTGGTCGGATCAGAACCGGATCAGAACCAGTTCAAACAGACTGTAGTCTGGAACACACAGCGCTGCGGTCGGGCGACCAATCAGATCACAGATCAGTCCTGCAGCTTCCAGGCCTGATGAGGTATTTTGCTGCTTCCATCTCATCTTTATAAAACACTAAAAAAAATAGAAAAATCAGGCTTCTGATTGGCTGCTAAGACAGGAAACAGCATGGACCCCGCCAAAATAAAACTAAATGATTCTGTTCCAGCTACAAATATAAATAAAGTTGGACACTAAGAACGGAATCAAAGTGGGTAAAAAGTGATCAGTTTGAAATGATTGGGATTCTTCATGGAGTTCAAGTGTTCAGCGAATCACTGCATTGACTGGCATCGGGCGGCAGGAGGCTCCGCCTACTGCCGTGTGAATCAGCGCGCAGGTGAGCAGTTCTTCTGCTGCAGGTGGAGTCCAGGTGAAGTCCCGCCTCCCGGCGTCACATGACGCTCTCACCGTCCGCACCGCCGACGGCGGAGCTCGGCGCCGGGACGTCGATGATCATCTCCTTCCTCACCGACGTGTCTTTGGACAGGTAGTCGTCACTCTGGTCCTTGGCAAAGTTCACAAACACCTGAGAGCACAAAAAGCACATCTCCCATCAGCCCCATCACCTGTCCGGGTTCACCTGTCTCCGGGTTCATCTGTCTCCGGGTTCACCTGTCTCCGGGTGTGCAGACTCTCACCTGGTCCAAGGTGGTCTGGGTGACCGAGTAGTCCTCGATCCGCAGCGCGTCCTTGTTGTTGGCGAAGGTGGAGAAGATGTGGGCGAGCGAGGAGAGCGAGGAGGGCAGCTGGTACTGCAGCATGTTGCGATGCTTCTCCTTCAGCGTGCTGCCGCTCAGCTCGCTCTCGATGAACTTCATGACGGGACGCAGGTCCGGGTCGGGGCCCGCCACCCGCAGGATGATGGTGTATCCGTCCCCGAACCTGACCCACACACACACACACACACACACACACACACACACACACACACACACACACACACACACACACACACACACACACACACACACACACACACACACAGCTCACTGTCTGCAGACACTCACCACTGCCCTCTGCTGGTCAGTGAAACTACAGCAACCTGTGGTTCTATGAAACCCAAGGTCCGGCCACAAAGTGACACCAGAACCATCAGGATGCAGCAGGAAGAACCTGCAGCACCAACACAAAACCGCTGGAGGTCCAACTCAACCAAACACCCAGAACCATCGGCTGGGTCGACCCACCAGCCCCACGCAGAAATAGAGAAACTAGATTGTGGCTCCCTGCTGCAGAGACACCAGTCCCAGCATGACTCACCATCCTGCTGCTACGGGGCTTTAACCTTTGACCCGAGGGCCCATTTATTGGTTACCATGCTGACCTGACTCTTGTTCCATTTGAAAATCAAATCCATGTTTGGTTCACCATCAAAAATATAAAATATAGTTCCATCATAAAGGTTTTATTTCAGTCCTGATCTGAACGGAGATCATTCAGCGATTTAAAGCTCCATCGTACAACAGAAGAGTCACATGGTGCGTCATTCCTTCCTGGACGCACTGCAGGGAAAATAAACATTTAATCGTGAATACTAATTATAGATGCACTTAGTCATTTTGATAACACGCTAATATTAACACCTGTACCTGTTTGGTATGAACCTTTTACCAAACAGATTTGTTTTCCTTTTTTGGCTCTTTCAACATGTTGGGTTGCCGACCTCTGACCTCACCGTTCTACAAAAACATCATTTCAGTTTGAAAAGTTGGACATTTCTAACTTTTGAAACTCAAAACATTTTCACGTTTTTTCTAGAAAATGTCAGAAATAAACTTTTCTATATTTCCTTCTTTAGATATAAAAACGGTACATTTAAAACAAGAACATTTAAGAACTCAAAAATGTTCTTACATGTGTTGTGCCATCAAGAGTAGACCTGGGAACAACGCTTTAAAATAAATAATCCAAAGAATTTTAATGTTGAAAATGATTTAAAGTGCAAAAGGAGATATAACCAAATGATCCAAATTCACCTGAAAGCTGCTTCAACAGCAGGAAGCAGAATCTACCTGCATATTGTAACAACTAAACGATGGTTTCTGTTCCTATTCAGATCCACTTTGCTGCCAGTAAGGAGAATCCTGATCCACTGGACTCACTGGTTGTTAATGGGAAGAGGAGCTGCAGCCCTCAGCGCTGCAGGCGGAGCGACTTTCACATTAATTGTCTCCAGTCCCACCAGGTTTCTTCTTCTGCTCTTTAGAGCTTAAACAGCTGACTGGCACATGCCTGCCACCATGTGGTGGAAACTTTACTGTCTGAGCGCCTGGATCCGACAGCAACATCTCTGGTTTCTGTCACTTTACTGCACTGCTGGTGAAAACATGGGGGATCCTCTAGGTGGCGCCGGCGGACCAAATGTGGGCTGCAGCATTCTGGTGAAGAGTGGCCGCCTGAAGCGTCGGCTAGAATAGTGGGGACCGGAAACACTGGATCACTGCAGGCAGCAGACCACCAGGAAAACCAAGACCACCTGTAAAATGGTACGTCTGACAGGAGCTGCACATCCAGTCAGCGCTGCTCGGCCCCCCCACTGACTCTGTGGAAGTGGGAACCACTGCTGTGCATTTGGCTCTCGGGCAAAAAGGACCTTCACCTGCACACATTTCAGCCCCAACCTCCTGGTTACCACGCTGCCAAGAGCAGACATGACTGTGCCTCCTCCACAAACAACTCAGGCTGAACGAGGGAACCGAGCGATGGAGGCTTCCAGCTGGCAGGCCTGATGAAGAGCCTTCACCTGCACCAGGCCTGATGAAGAGCCTTCACCTGCACCAAGCCTGCAGACTCAGCTCACCTGTTTGTGGAAGGAGCCGCAGACACTGTGGCCTGAGAGGCGTGGCCGGCCGAACACAAGGTCATCGCCGCACTTGGGCCCCCACTGGACCGGATGCGCACGCAGCTGCAGCACAGCCGCAGCGCAGCTGCAGCACAGCCGCAGCCACAGAGCAGCTGATACAGGGATTTTCTGACAGGACCTTCACCAGGTGAACACACCCAAGACCCACAGTGAAAAGGTCATCGTCATCATCATCACCGGAGGTCAATGTGTGCCTGAAGTGCAGCCTCACAACCTGGAGCGATTCATGTCTGAACTGAAGTGAGTCCAACCACAGGAGGACCTGATAGATCCTCCGATATGGTAACATTACTGCTGCACCGGGCAGAGGGAACATTCAGCACCACCTGCTGGCCGTCAGCAGGGATGACAGAACCGCTAAACACTCTTATTCTGAAATCCAGCTGCCTTACCTGTTCTTCAGGTGTTGGACGCTGCCGAGACATCGGAACCTCCCGTTCACCATGATGGCCATCCTGGTGCAGAGAGCCTCACACTCCTCCATGCTGCAGCGCGCAGCGCAAACACACACACACACACACACACCCACACACACACACACCCACACACACACACCCACACACACACACCCACACACACACCCACACACACACAGAGTCAGTGATGATGTTCTGCGTCCCTCTGCTGTGACAGACTGAGGACGTCTCACCTGTGTGAGGTGAGGACGATGGAGCGGCCCTCCTTGATGACGCTGTGGATGCAATTCCAAAGGGCCCGTCGGGCCCTGGGGTCCATCCCTGTGGTCGGCTCGTCCTGCAGAACAGGTGGAGGAGGGGGCGGGGCATCCTGATCACACCTGAAGCTCTTCTTCTGCTACTTGGGGTGTGTGTGTGTGTGTGTGTGTGTGTGTGTGTGTGTGTGTGTGTGTGTGTGTGTGTGTGTGTGTGTGTGTGCGTGCGTGTTGGTCTGCAGCTGCTGCTGAGCATGGTGGCAGTGTGTTTTACCAGGAAGACCACAGGGGGCGCTCCGATCAGAGAGATGGCCGTGGAAAGCTTCCTCAGGTTTCCTCCGCTGTAGCTTCCTGCTCTCTTATCGGCGTACTTTAGCAGACTCAGCTTCCTGATGCCCCACTCCGCCACCTGCCAACAAAACAACCTCCAGTCACAGGCCAGCGCCACAGCCCCGCCCAGCAGGTGTGTCTCCAGGTGTGACCGGGACTCACGTCGCAGACCTCCCGCTCCGGGACGCCTCTGAGGATGGCGTACAGTTCCAGGTGTTCTCTTCCTGTCAGCAGCTCGTTGACGGCGTCAAACTGAGGACAGTAGCCCATGTTCCGGTGGACGTCTTCGATCTCCCGCAGGATGCTGCAGACACACAGGAAGCAGAATGAGAACTTCCTGCCCCACAGCGCCCTCCGGTGGTTGGTGGACCTGGCCGGTGCCTGACCTCTTGCCGGCCAGGAAGGCCTCTCCGCTGGTCACCAGGGTGTCTCCTGTCAGCATCTTGAAGGTTGTGGTTTTTCCAGCTCCATTCACACCGAGAAGACCGAAGCACTGGACCGGAACCAGCCAGAACCCAACAGAACCAGACAGACAGGATGTAAGTCAGCTGCAGGTTCTGGTTCTTTACCTGCAGCAGGAAGTCAGCCTCACCTCTCCAGGAGGAATCCCGACACACAGCCGGTCCACCGCCGGCTTCTGCTTCCGCTTGAACACCTGGAGGACAAAAAGCGGGTCAGGTGTTGAAATGTTAGGCCTGTCCAGGTGTTGGACCCGCCCAGACCTTGGTGAGCTGCCGGAGCTCCAGGATGTCCCCCTGTCCCAGGCCCTGGACGATGCGGTGTCTCTCACGCGCGACGTCCTCGTCCTCCTCTCCCAGTGGTCCCAGTTTGGTGAGTTTACTGACGGGTCTTCACACAGAAACACTTCAGGTCACATCAAACTGACCCAGGTGAGCTTCCAATGAGGATCAGAACCAGACCTCACCTGGGCTTGATGCAGAACCTGTACTGTATGAGGATGGTGATGAAGAAGACCACGCCCTCCACCGCCATGGCAAACAGGTTCTTTCCCACCATGTCCCAGTCCAGGGGCGACCGGAACCTGTTCTCACCTGGAACAGGAACACCTGGGTCAGTCATCTACCTGGCCCAGGTGGGGAACACCTGGAGGGGGCGCTGCGCCTCACCGAATCTCTCCAGGGCGTCGGCCATCGCCTGGTTCTTCACCATGTCGATGAGGCCGCGGCCCAGGCAGAAGTGAGGGAAGACCAGCAGGACGTTCTTCAGGATGTCGTTGATGCCGCCGATCTCCTGCAGCAAACAGGAAGTCAAAGCCGCGCCCGCGCTCCACCTGGAGGCCAGGCGAGAGGAAGACTCACGTGGTCGCCGAACAGCTCCATGACGAAGGTGGAGATGCTGCCGTTGATGCCGATGAGGATGTTGACGCTGGTCAGGACCACGTAGGCCGTGCTGGGGATCTTGAAGAAGAAGGAGGCCGGGTACATGAGGGGCGTGATGGACCAGCTGGAGACAGACACAGACTGTCAGAACCACAACCGGGTCCAATGCCACAACCAGAGCCGATACCAGAACCAATACCAGAACCGATAACAGAAACAATACCAGAACCGATACAGAACCAATACCAGATCCGATACCAGAGCCAGCACCAGAACCGATACCAGAGCCGATTCCAGAACCGATACCAGAACCGATACAGAACCAATACCAGATCCGATACCAGAGCCAGCACCAGAACCGATACCAGAGCCGATACCAGAACCGATACCAGAACCGATAACAGAAACAATACCAGAACCAATACAGAACCAATACCAGATCCGATACCAGAGCCAGCACCAGAACCGATACCAGAGCCGATACCAGAACCGATAACAGAAACAATACCAGAACCGATACCAGAACCGATACAGATCCGATACCAGAGCCAGCACCAGAACCAATACCAGAGCCGATACCAGAGCCGATACCAGAACCGATACCAGAACCGATACAGAACCGATACCAGAGCGATACCAGTGATACCAGCAATACCAGAACCGATACCAGAGCCGATACCAGAACCGATACCAGAACCGATACCAGCGATACCAGCAAAACCAGAACCGATACCAGAACCGATACCAGATCCTCCCAGGCCAGCACCAGAACCGATACCAGAGCCGATACCAGACCCAATACCAGCAATACCAGAGCCGATACTAGAACCGATACCAGAAACGGTACCAGAACCGATACCAGAGCCGATACCAGAACCGATACCAGAACCGATACCAGAACCGATACCAGCGATACCAGCAATACCAGAATCGATACCAGAGCCGATACCACAACCGATACAGAACCGATACCAGAGCCGATACCAGCGATACCAGCAATACCAGAACCGATACCAGAACCGATAACAGAAACAATACCAGAACCGATACCAGAACCGATACCAGATCCGATACCAGAGCCAGCACCAGAACCGATACCAGAACCGATACCAGAGCCAATACCAGAGCTGATACAGAACCGATACCAGAGCCGATACCAGAGCCGATACAGCGATACCAGAGCCGATACCAGACCCAATACCAGCAATACCAGCCGATACTAGAACCGATACCAGAAACGGTACCAGAACCGATACCAGAGCCGATACCAGAACCGATACCAGAACCGATACCAGCAATACCAGAACCGATACCAGAACCGATAACAGAAACAATACCAGAACCGATACCAGAACCGATACCAGAAACGGTACCAGAACCGATACCAGAACCGATACAGAACCGATACCAGCAATACCAGAACCGATACCAGAACCGATACCAGAAACGATACCAGAACCGATACCAGAGCCGATACCAGAACCGATACCAGAACCGATACCAGACCCGATACCAGACCCGATACCAGCGATACCAGAACCGATACCAGACCCGATACCAGCAATACCAGAGCCGATACCAGAACCGATACCAGAACTGATACCAGACCCGATACCAGCAATACCAGAGCCAATACCAGAACCGATACCAGAACCGATACCAGAAACGGTACCAGAACCAATACCAGAGCCGATACCAGAACTGATACCAGAACCAATACCAGAGCCGATACCAGACCCCATACCAGTAATACCAGAACCGATACCAGAACCGATACCAGAGCCGATACCAGACCCGATACCAGACCCGATACCAGACCTGATACCAGACCCGATACCAGCAATACCAGAGCCGATACCAGAGCCGATACCTGAACCGATACCAGAAACGGTACCAGAACCAATACCAGAGCCGATACCAGAACTGATACCAGAACCAATACCAGAGCCGATACCAGACCCCATACCAGTAATACCAGAACCGATACCAGAGCTGATACCAGAACCGATACCAGAGCCGATACCAGAACCGATACCAGAGCCGATACCAGAACCGATACCAGAGCCTGCAGATCTGTTTTTTTTTTGTTTTTATACTTTTTGTTTTTAAACACACAGGTATCTTAGATGAGGGCCTTGGCAGGAGGCAGCCAGTCATTCTGATCATGTCACTGAATGGAGCCTCAAAATAATCCCATCTTTCCCAAAGTTTCTCTCCTTTCTCCTTCTTCATATCGCGGATCAGGTTTTAATATTCAAAAGAAGCTTCAGAGTATTTCTTTCTTGCTTGCAGTCATCAATATCTTCAACAGGTGTGTGTCCCCGTTGCTGAGTCACTCAGGACGTACATAGCAGGAAATGACAAATCTAAAGTTATACCCATAATTTCATATATTAGTTGATTAACGTCCTTCCAGAAGGTCTTCAACTCTGGACATTCCCATAACGTATGAAAGCAGCGATGAGACGGCAGGACCGGGATCCATCCAGCCTCCAGCTCTGCCTTGGCCTAATAAAAAATCTGATCAGATTCTTCCAGCAGAAATGGCGCCATGTTAAACAATTTGTGTGGTAAAAATCTTTAACAACCCTGTGACATCACTTCAAATGTGACGTCACATTTTTTTAAAGATGCAGAAACAATTTTATGACCTAAAAACCTTTGCAGGACCTGGAAGTCCCATGTGTGTTGATTTCCAGAAAAACTGCAAGTCTGTTTCATGCTCCACAGTAAACTAAGCAGGAATCACAGAAATACACCAAAACATGGAAAGAAAAAAATCAGTTTCACTTTGAGAAGATTTAAGAGAACATCAGCAGGAACCGTCCATCAACCCAAACTGAAACCCATCCTTTCCCATCGTGTCCAGTATCATCAGCTGACTTCTCATTCATAGATGTAAAGTTTCTGTAATATTTGCCAATGATGCCTTTTGTATTTTTACCAGCATATGAATCCATAAAAATTTGTTCTATTCCTGGTTCTGGAGAAACTTTGGACCTGCAAATAACGGCAGAAATCTTCCCTGCCCGTCTCATAGATCCTCAAACTTGACCAACTCCTCATTTTTAGTGATATCACAGGATGCAGTGACTCCCTGTTTCGCCATCTTCTATATTTATGGTCTATCGATGCTGGAAGGACACGCGGCTGGTACGCAGGCCAAATCAATACTCCTGAACTTTTTAACCACCTCTGGCTATTTCTTCCAGGAGAAACTCAAACGCATCCAGACACCCCAAACCAGACGCTGGATAGTTAAAGCAAGTCTTCCCATCGTTATTTCTCTGACTTTCTCTCTGTTCTTGGGCGTCCATTTTACTGGGACGAACTGACCGGACCGCATTTCCCAGCATGCACTGTGCCGGAGACACAATGGACAAGAAGCTCTTCCCTCAATAGAGCCTGGAGCTGGACAGGTGAGGGCCGGATTACAAAGCTGATGATCAAACTACAAGATCCACTGGCAGATTATTTCACTTCATCTCAGTGAAAACAACCTGCCAGCACAACTTTTTCATCAATATGAACGATTATTGACTTAAAACCAATGAACTAAGATATTGGCATTAGAAGCCAGACAAAAATACCTGGCTTCTAAAGTTTGTGTTTTTGCAGTGCAGACAATGTGAACATTGATGCAAATTCTATGTGGTTCTGACCCGTAGAGCAGCAGCAGCAGCGCCAGAACCGGCAGGTTGGTGGACGAGACGTAAGCTTTCTGCTGGAAGCAGATGAAGATGAGGACGACGAGCGTCGCCGGGACGCAGTAGTTGCACTGAGGAGACAAAGAGAGACGTCAGCGGGCGCGGCAGGGGGCGGGGCAAGGGGTGCGGCAGGGGGCGGGGCTTAGTGACCTCACCATGTCCCAGGTGAAGTTGGCCAGCCAGTAGAGCAGCGGATGCACGCCGCTGATGAACTGCATGTGTTTGGCTTTGCTGACGCGCTCCTGGATGAGGAAGACTACAAAGCTGGCCGGGACGAAGGACATGGCGAAGATCACGCAGATGGACACCAGGACGTCCACCGAGGTCGTTACCCTGGAAACCAGCAGAAAAAACAACAGGTGGGGTTCACTCAGGTGTGTTTTTCCTCCAGGTGTGTGTCCAGGTGTGAGTACTCACAGCGCCACCTGGGACAGCTGCCTTGGTCAGGTTGAGCGGATGGTTGAAGGAAGTGATGCCATAGCGACCGAGCTCCGCACCTGGCGGCAGGTTGGCTCTCAGGACACCGTTACTCATCACGTTGATGAAGGACGCCACGCTGTGCCAACCTTTGTTGTTGAACCAGATCTGAGGACAGTGAGGAGGACACACCTGAAGGTCCACCTCTACGTCCACCTCTACGTCCACCTGAACGTCCACCTCTACGTCCACCTGAACGTCCACCTGAAGGTCCACCTCTACGTCCACCTGAAGGTCCACTCTACGTCCACCTGAAGGTCCACCTCTACGTCCACCTCTACGTCCACCTGAAGGTCCACCTGAAGGTCCACCTCTACGTCCACCTGAAGGTCCACCTCTACGTCCACCTCTACGTCCACCTGAACGTCCACCTGAAGGTCCACCTCTACGTCCACCTCTACGTCCACCTGAACGTCCACCTGAAGGTCCACCTCTACGTCCACCTCTACGTCCACCTGAACGTCCACCTGAAGGTCCACCTCTACGTCCACCTCTACGTCCACCTGAACGTCCACCTCTACGTCCACCTCTACGTCCACCTGAAGGTCCACCTCTACGTCCACCTCTACGTCCACCTGAACGTCCACCTCTACGTCCACCTCTACGTCCACCTCTACGTCCACCTGAACGTCCACCTCTACGTCCACCTCTACGTCCACCTCTACGTCCACCTGAAGGTCCACCTCTACGTCCACCTCTACGTCCACCTGAACGTCCACCTGAAGGTCCACCTCTACGTCCACCTCTACGTCCACCTGAACGTCCACCTCTACGTCCACCTCTACGTCCACCTCTACGTCCACCTGAAGGTCCACCTCTACGTCCACCTCTACGTCCACCTGAACGTCCACCTGAAGGTCCACCTCTACGTCCACCTGAAGGTCCACCTCTACGTCCACCTCTACGTCCACCTGAAGGTCCACCTGAAGGTCCACCTCTACGTCCACCTCTACGTCCACCTGAACGTCCACCTGAAGGTCCACCTCTACGTCCACCTCTACGTCCACCTGAAGGTCCACCTGTCGGTCAGCTCAGGTGCCTCTCTCACCTCAGCCTCCTCAGCGTTTTGATCAGAACCGAGCCCTTTATCTGCTCCTGACCGAACCTTCTGGGTGGAACCCGCAGCTGAACCGACCTGAGCTCAGTTTCACCTGAACCAATCGGACTGCAGCTCCACCTCTGAGCTGAAACGCTCCAACCGTTCTCTGCAGTTCTCAACAGAACCAACATGGTGGCAGAGAACCGTTTGGACCCGCTCCAGAACCGATTATTACTGTTCTACCTCAGAACCTGAATGAGCCACTACGCTACTGCTGCTAACGTAGCTTTGGTGAAACTGTCCAAATATGGTGATCAGGAAGCTGAGAAAAAACTGTTTTGTTTCCACTCAGGTTAAAACTCTTCCTGGGAGAAGGTCAGACAGAACCGCAGCAGAACCCGGTTCCGGTCATACCTTCACGTTGTTCTTGGTGTCCAGCCCGTTGATGAAGCCGGACAGATTGTCCAGGAACCGGTCAGCAGCAGAACCCTGCAGAAAGAGTCCAGTTTCATTCCTGGAGGAACAGCGGAACCGCCTCCGAGGTCCAGAATGTTCTGGTTCTGGTCTGACCTTCTGTAACTCAAAAACCTTTCGGACTCTCTCGATGGCGTCGTCGACCTCATTGGCTGCAGGAAGGACCTGTGTGCTCCGGGCGCCCAATGAGAAGCCTCCGTACCTGCAGACAGAGGGAACACCTGAGCGGCTGCCGACCCGGGTCCGATTGAACCGTCTGAAGCAGAATCAGAACCAGAACCACACCTGAACTCGTTAACCCACACTTTGTTCTTCAGGCTGCGGAGGAGACAGAAAACTTTGAGTGCAGCAGCTGCTCAGGTGAGTTTATCCAGGTGAGTGCTGATTGGCTCACCTCTTCCCGATGATGTCAGCGTACGTCTTCACCAGGTAGTCCGAGACGTTCCTTCCTGTCAGGTTCTGCAGAGTGTCTGAGCTGCTCAGCTTCATCTGGACCAGACAGAACATGAACAGAACCGTCAGACTCACATTATAATGTTTTATTTTGAAAAGCTACTTCATTTTATTTTGTAAACTCCTGCCCCACCTTGTCTATAAGAAATATTAGAGCCTGAAAAAATAGAGTTAAAAACTAAAAGTCCATCAAACACCTAACATTATTTCACAAAATACAAAAGTTATGAAATAAACAATTACATAAATGCATAAATAAGTGAGTTCATGTATTTGATGGAGTTTTTATTCATCATCAATAACAGTACTTATTAATTTTAATAATGGTTCTGAAACATTTCAGCGCATCCTGCTGGAGTTTGCCTGCTCTTCCACTAGATGGCAGCAGCAGGTGGTTCTGTTCCGTTTAGGTCCAGAACCGCTTCTTAGAGGGAATCAGTCTGAGGTTTAGAGGATTCTGCTGCTGATGTGGGCAGACCCCGTACCCTGACCCCTGACCCCATCATCTCTGTGTAGCTCTGACCTCAGGCGGCGGCAGCCCGCCGGCTCCCGCTGGGCAGTCAGGAAGCATCCTCTTCCTGCCGTCGCAGGTGCAGGAGCAGGCCGGCGACGGATCCTCCATGGTCCAGTTCCTGGAGCTGAACAGCTGCTGGACGCCATCAGGGACTGGAGGGGTGCTCCAGTCATCGTCCCCCATGGTGCAGGGAGCGTCCCTGACGGGCGCCGGAGACAGACACGCCAGGAGTCAGGATGAGGCGGGGCCGGGAGGGAAAGAGGCGGAGCCAGAAAGGAAAGAGGCGGAGCCGGGAGGGAAAGAGGCGGGGCCAGAAAGGAAAGAGGCGGGGCCGGGAGGGAAAGAGGCGGGACCAGAAGGGAAAGAGGCGGGGCCAGAAAGGAAAGAGGCGGGGCCGGGAGAGAAAGAGGCGGGGCCAGAAAGGAAAGAGGCGGGGCCGGAGGTGGGGGGGGGGGGGGGACCAGAAGGGAAAGAGGCGGGGCCAGAAAGGAAAGAGGCGGGCCGGAGGGGGGGGGAGGCGGGACCGGGAGGGAAAGAGGCGGGACCAGAAGGGAAAGAGGCGGGACCAGAAAGGAAAGAGGCGGGGCCGGGAGGGAAAGAGGCGGAGCCAGAAGGGAAAGAGGCAGAGCCAGGTTTCCTGAAGTATGGCGTTTTTACCGGATGGAGTACCCGTCCATGCAGCGTGTCCCAAAGCCTGGCGGGTCCAACAGAGCGCTCAGTAACTTCTGCATGTTGGCGTCTCCTGGAGCGTCATCGCTGTTGGCAGAGAGTCAGTATCAAACCGGCAACCTGACGGCCACAAAGCCGACCTGTTTCAGCTGCGTACCTGAAGAAGGTCACCTGTTCTTCGTACATCCAGGGCTGCAGCTCCAGGCTAGGGTACTTCCCGAACGGAGGGACAATGAGGCTGAAGACCAGGGCGATGCAGACGAACACGGCCGGAAGGACGATCTGGCAACACATGCACAACTCAGATGATGAGCGGACACACAGGCTGGCCGCAGCATGGCGGGTCACAGGCGAGGAGCTACCTGAGCGAAGAAGCCCTTCCTGGAGCGCCGGGCGTACAGGAAGCGCTTCCACATCAGTGCCACAAACTGCTGCCTCTTCAGGCTCCAACCCTGGACCTGGACCGAACCTTTCCCCTCAGCGCCGCCCAGCCAGTCCGTCTCCCTGCAGTCTGACAGAAACAAGGCGGGTAACCTGACTGGTCAGCTGACCCTGAGTGGGCTGCGACTGCGTTCGTACCAGCGTCTCCATCGGAGTCGTTGCACTCGTTGTCGTCCTCGGTGTTCGGCCTCAGGCAGCTCTGATGGTCGCTGCCTCCGAAGGCGTGAGTCCTCCTGCGCCGCCAAACAGGAAGTGTCCCATCTGAACACAGAGACGTGCATCTTGGTTTCTATTTTATGCTAACCATTAATTTGTCTGTCTTCTTCTCGTTCCTGTTTGTTTATTCATTTAAGGATTCCCGTTAGTCTCTACCGCAGGAGACATTATTCCACATCAAGAATCTGTAACACTGATGTATCTGATTCTGAGACTCGGACAATAAAGTCCTTAGTTTCTGCTGCATTTTATCACTTTAAGGTTTCATGAGACATAAAGTTCACCCAGCTCATGAAGATGGGAAATATTTTAGATAATAAATGGTTTGAAAGGCTCAAAAATGGCAGCCATTGAAAAAAACAGCCGCCGTTCTGAAACTCAAAGGAATTATGGGAAATTTGGAAATCATACGACGTGAGGGATTAGCATGCTAATGTTTATATGTTGTTCCTAGCCAACCTGCTCACCTGAGGGTACTTCAGTGTCCACACCATTATCTTCAGCCACCTTCAGAAAAATCTGCCAAATGAGAAACAATGAGGCCGTTAGCAGATGAAGAGCCTGTTTCTGAGCGTCAGCAAGAAGCCGTTTCCAGGCGCTGCACCTCCTCCAGTGTGGTGTCTGACACGCCGTAGCTGGAGATTCCCAGCTCCTGCAGCTTCAGGTCCAGCTCTCTGAAGAGCGCTACGAAGGCGCCGTCCTTGGCGGCGCTGTATGGCAGGACGTAGGTCAGCTCATGGCCCAGGTCCTCCACCAGGCGGGCGGCCGGGACGTGGCGCAGGATCAGGCCGGAGACCGAGGACGGGTCCGGCGGCGTGTAGATGGCGGCGGCGTGGTCTGAGGACAGAGAGATGGGAAGCCATCAGCTCCAGCTCAGGATGAGCAAATCAAATGCTGCACAGAAACAGGAAGCTCACCGATGGCGGCTGCCTCACTTTCATGTTCGCTGCCGAGTCCGGCGTCGCTGCTGCTGACCGAGGCGCTCTCCTCATCCTGCAACCACATCCAGACGGTCAACGGATTAACAGGAACCATGTGACCGCTGATGCCATGATGTTCAAACACATCCAGATGTTTTGGCTAAAGCAGGTCTTTGTGCTGTCAATCATCCTCTGTGTGGGGCTGCAACAAGCACAGCCGGCTCAGCTAGTTAGCATAGTAATTGATGACGGCAGATAAACACTTTCTCTGTTATGGTAAGTTGCTTTTCCACCTTCAGCACATTTAGCACCAACTACATGTGGATGATTGACAGCACTAAGCCCGGCCTCTTGGCTCTGATTGGTTCAGATGGTGACAGCAGTTCAGGGAGGAGTCCGATCTGATCACAGGTTATGAGATTATCTGTCTCACAAACAGGATGGCAGTTTGGACAAATACATTCAAACAAATTCTTTGTAAAAGTTACAAACTGCAGCTTAAAATGAGAAAAAATTATTGTGGTAAATTGTCCAGAATTTGTGTCTCTGCATGCTTAGTTTACACTACCGTTCTGTTATTGCCTTTTTTGTCTATGTATGCGAATGCTAAGCTTGGAACCAACCTTCTTGGTGAAGGACACGGTGCTGGACGAGTTCCTGCAGGAGCTGAGCGACGGCTCCGCCTCCTTCTTCACCAGCGTCAGGTAGTATCCCGTCCCCAGCTGCGTCTTCAGGTACAGAGACGAGCCCACGCAGCACAGCTTACCGTGGGAGATGATGGCGATGCGGTCCCCCAGGATGTCCGCCTCGTCCATGTGGTGGGTGGACAGGATGATGGTCCGGCCTGATGGACGTGAAGGGGGACGTTTAATCTGCCTGAGACCAAAGCCAGCAGCAGCAGCAGCAGCAGACCAACCAACCAGAGAGCCTCACCCTGCCGGTACTTCAGCAGCAGGTCCCAGATTCCTCTGCGGGCGTAGGGGTCGACTCCAGCCGTTGGCTCGTCCAGGATCACCACCTTGGCCCCCCCGACGAAGGCCAGGGCGACTGACAGCTTCCTCTGCATGCCGCCGGACAGTGTGCTGGTCCTGGAGCGCCGCTTGTGAGGCAGCCCCGTGTCCTGCAGGATGTGCTCGATCTCAGCCGAAACCTGCTCCTCTGACAGCCCTTTGAGCCGCGCGTAGAACCAGATGTGCTCTTCCACCGTCAGCCTGTAGGGGGCATGATCACACACTGGGTCACATGACCGATCAGAGGAAGGAGGAAGGAGTTCCTGGCTGCTGAAGCAGGCAGAACTCACATGCTGAAAAGGACGTTGTGCTGAGGACAGACGCCCAAGCTTTGCCTGATGGCGCTCAGATCTGTCCGGATGTCCTTCCCCAGGATGTAGGCGGTGCCGGAGGTTGGCGGGAATAGGCCGGTCAGAATGGACCTGCAGGGGGATGGAGGGGCTGAATTTACTGGTTCTCTGCAACTTCACCTGCCTCAACTCTCCCTGACCTTCCACTATAAACTCTGAAACTGCATCAAAACTCTGATCCTCTAAACAAGTGAGCTGCTTATACTTGTAAGTGCTTTATCAAGTCCAGAGGACTCCAAAGCCATTCACCCTCTAATGGTGGAGAGCTACTGCACAATAGCCACAGCTTAGCAGAGGCCAGGCTACCATGCACCGGCGCCACCTGTTGGCCCCTCCACCAGAAAGCAAGGTGGGAGAAGCGTCTTGCCCAAGGGCACAACGACAGACCGGAGATGGAACTGGCAATCCACCAATTGCAGGACGAACTCCAAGTGATAAAGAAACCCTTCATCCACATTAAAACCCTGTACCCCTTTCAGAACCATCCCTGCCCAAAGACCTGGACCCGCCTCTGACTCGGGTTCTGACAGGTCCGGTCCAATACTCACATGGTCGTGGTCTTTCCAGCACCGTTGTGTCCTAGAAAGGAGGTGATTTGTCCCTCGTAGAATCCCAGAGTCAGTCCGTCCACGGCCAGTTTCTTTCCGTGACGGTAAACCTTCACCAGGTTCTCGATGTAGACTCCCGGCTCCAAGTGGGCCGGCTCCTCCTCTACACACACAGCTGGAAACAACAAGTCTCTTTCATAGTAAAAGCCTCCTCTAGTTCGAGTCAAGTACTTTTCTTGATGGTCTCAAGTGTTGTAGAGAGTCCAATGGTTCTCACCTTCAGCATTTCCTTTCCGGTTCAGTGGAAGCTTGTTGGACTTCCCCTCCTCTCCAAACCAGTAGGACTTGGAGAAGAGGAAGTACCAGGGCCGAGGGATGCCGTACTGACCTGAGGACCAACAGGTCAAGCGTCAGCAGTCTGCGGAAATCTTTCAGAGGTCAGACTCACTGAGGCGTTACCTGGAAACACGGCCTCGATGTACCAGGTGAGGACTCCGTACAGGAAGGAGTCAAAGTACATCATGATGATGGTGGTGCGGAGGCTGAACTCGTCTTCCTGAAGAGGACTTGACACCAGGTTCTTCCACTGGATCCCAACTCCCTGCTCCTCAAACAGTGCAAAGTACTCACAGCCAAAGCCAAAGGTCACGGGGGACAGCAGGCTCTACAGGACAAGAGGACATGTGACTTTCTGGGCCAATCAGCACGCAGCATTGACGAAGCAAGGCGGGCCAACTCACAGCAAACACTTTGACTCCGTATCCAATGTAATCCTGCCAGGCAACGCAGAGGACGTAGGGCAAGTAGAGGGTGAAGTAGATGATGCCTCCGCAGGCGGCAGCCAGGTTGGCGCGAGCGAACACGGTGCTGATGAGGAAGCACTGCATGATGGTGACCACAGCGTATGATCCCAGGAAGACGAAGATGATGCCAGGGTCGCTGTAGGGCAGCAGGTTCCCCTTCTGCAGAGTCCAAAGCACAAGTGTCAGCGACCTCCTACGATACATCGGTCCAGACCCAGTTCAGGCTGTTACCTTCAGAACCAAAACCAGCAGCGCGGCACTGATGAGCAGCGGAACCAGGCTGCTGATGAACCAGCTCAGCCACAGGATGCCGTTGTCCAGCCCCATGATCCTCATGGTCTCCTTCAGCCGCGCCTCCTTCTCGTACACCACGCTCTTCAGGATGATGGACACCGAGTACATCCAGGCCAGCGTCATGAATAGCGGCATGGAGCGGCTCATCACCCGCAGGAAGCTACAGCCACACGGTGAGACAAGTCAATACAGTGATGACTTTGTACCAAGACGTGTTGAAACCACAAGTACCACGCGGGTACTGCGACGAGTAGGGACAGAGACTGCATGGACACGGCGAGACGAGTCG
>NW_026562483.1:912500-920000 GCF_027474105.1 Poeciliopsis prolifica
CTCTGCAGAGAAGCAGCGGCGCTTTCTGCTGACATCATTAGCGACACGAGAACGTCTTAAAGAGCCACGACACAAATACGGCCTTTAGAATCGGATCAGAACTCACCTCGACGGCCAGAGAACCCAGACTGACCAGGAGGTTGTTGATGGCGCCAGCGACCTCTGGACGGCTTCCGGGTCCGACTGGACGTCCCTCTGCACACACGCAAGCAGAACCGGGTTCAGACTGACTGTTCAGGAGCTACTGCCTCTCCAGCAACGTTCTGGGTGAGAGGTCACCTGTCCAGGTGACCTGTCCAGGTCACCTGGACAGGTGACCTGGACAGGTGACCTGGACAGGGTGGACAGGTGACCTGGACAGGTCGGCAGTCTGTCGCCAGGCAACACAGAGACACAACCAGTTCACCTGACAGTCATGTTTCTGGACTCTGGCAGGAAGCTGGAGAACCAGACAGAACCGGACAGAACCGGACAGAACCAGACAGAACCGGAGAGAACCGGAGAGAACCTCTGACTGTTCATGAATAAGTGAATTCTTCTGGACCCGTCCTCGTTGGGAACCTCCAGCAGACCCGTTTTGCTGCTGGTTCTGGTCCTAAACGGACCGCGGTTCTGTTCAGCCACCGGTCCTCGGCTCATCTCCCTGAGGAAATGTCTCTGTAAACAAAGCGGTCCAAACCCCGGCCGACACCCCGCTCCTTCAGAACCACCGGAGCGTCTAAACGGGTCTCCAGGCTACAGAAACCGGGCCTGCAGGGAGGCGGCCCGCGACACGCCTCCTCCCACGCAGCCCAGAGACGCCGAGTGATATGGGCCGGGCCGCCTGGCGCCAAGCAGCAGGGGGCGGAGCCTGGCAGACAGAGCCCAGCACTGAAAACAGAACAGACCCGGTCTGCAGGTCCGGACGCGTCCAGCTTGTAGCCCAGAACCATTGGGTTCTGGTCTTTCCTCGAAGAAGAGATCGACTCTTCCAGAACCAGAACCTGGATCCCTCCAGGGCAAGAGGTCTGACCCGGTTCTGGTCCAGAGCTATCCACAGCACCGATTTGATTCTTGAGCGTGTGCGGTTCCAGTTCTGACTCTGAGAACCGGGCCAGCCTCCAGAACCAGAACGGTTCTGCTCTTACCCGGATGGGTTTGAAGAAGTCCAGGTTGCTCATGAAGTTCTGCTCGGCTTGGTCCAGCCAGGTGGGCGGAGCCTGGCACAGGATTTCCTGCACCTGCGCCGCCACCTGCTGGTCTCCAATGGTGACGAAGCCTTCATGTCGGCCGTCCCGCCGCTGCGGGGACACATGTCCCTCAGGTGGACGCCCCAGCCTCTGAGGACGACCTGGAACAGAACCAGAACATGACTCCTGGTCCAGCCGGGCTCACACAGAGCGCGGCTGCTGTGGCTGCGGCTGCTGCTGCGGCTGCTGCTGCGGCTGCTGCTGCGGCTGCTGCTGCGGCTGCGGCGGCTCACCTGCTCCAGGTCCACGTCGGCCTCGGAGATCTGCAGGGCGGCGTGTCGGGACAGTGAGGCGTTCCTCTGCAGGAAGCTGGAAAGCGTCTCGTTGTCTCGCAGGAAATGCTTCAGCTTGAAGCCTGTGGGAGGAAAAGAGTCAAACGGCTCAGAGAAACTCAACGCCAAATCCTCCACTTTGTGCTTTAACTATGCCACTGCAGGCCTGCTGGGACATGCCAATGTCCCCAGAGACCAGGGGACAGCCTGCTGGGACAAAACGCATCACTAAATCACAAAGTTTCATTCAAGCCGGCCAGGACTCTCAGGTTCCAGCGACACGCTCTGACCTGCAGACAAAACGCAGGGCGAAAGATCCTGCAGGCAGAACTCTGGGAAAATCATGTTCTGATCAGGAGTCGGAGGGGAAACAGCTGATGAAACTGTTGTCATGGTTTCATGATGAGGTTTGAGCCGCTGTGACATCAGAACCAGGAAGCGCCGGCCTTATTTGGGCGTCAGTCAACAGGTTTGGGCTGAAAGGCTTGGCGCAGGAGCTGCAGGTCTTCGCACGTCTCCAAACTTTCCGCTCAGTTGTTTGCTCTCCGTGTGATGAAGCCCCGTTTCACGCCCACCTTCCTGCCGCAGGTCCCAACAGGCAGCGCTGCTGTCCGGGTCCAATCAGAACCGCTCACAGCCAGCGGCGCAACTTCAAGCAGAGATTCGTCTCCCAGGAGCCAACACACAGAGTCATCAGAGCAGAACCAGAACCAGAACCAAGACGTCATCTCTGATCCTCAGAACAGATCAGATGATAAACGTCACATGGTTCAAGTCAAAGGATGAACACAGACCGGGGCGGACCGACCCGGGTCGGACCGGGTCGCTCTTAGAGCATTGTCCAAAATGCCCCAAAATGGCCGCTCAAAATAGGGCGATCATTTTGAGCCTTTTCCAGCAGTTATTGGCATGAAATGTTTTCCATCTTCATGACTTGGATGAACTTCATGTCTCGTCATGTTTGTAAACTTTACATGACGAAATGCAGCAGAATCAGAAACGAAGGATTTTATTGTTGGCGAATCTCAGAACAGGAAGGAAAAAAGACGGCTTGAAGCAGACATAATGCTTAGCGGTAGCTAGTGCTAACTTGTTTACAGGGTTAGCAGTTTAGCATTAGCATCAGTGTTTGTGACCAACACAGTGAGGAGAAGTTAGTGAAGCTAAGATATGACTAGCTCCACCCATCACTGGTGATAACTTCTGCTGATTTTAGAGCAAACATATATTCTCCCTGACAACTATGGCGGCCATCTTGGATTTAGAGGCAGGTCAGGGGACAGGATCTGGGGACCAGGTGCAGTTGTCTCACATCAGCAGCTTCCAGTGATGTGATTGGCTAAATGAGCTCCAGCAGAGCCAGCGATCCGCTCCGGTCCACTGGGCCTGGTGTTGGCTCTGATCCAGTCCATCATAGCACTAACCCCTGTGGTTCTGGTTCTGCTCGGCTCTGAGCTGCCCTCTGACCAGGTGAGCTCACCTGGCTGATCGGCAGGTAAACCTGTGGGGACACGTTGTCCCGCCCCCTCATCGGCCCAGCAGCGGCCGACCAATCAAACGCTGCGGCTCCTCAGTTCAGAGGAATAAAGGATCTGAAAGGAGGGTTGTGGGTGGTGTGGGGGGGGCAGGTTGGGGCAAGTAGAGGAGGAACTACCCCCTCCCCCTCTACACACACACTGAGCCACTGAATACAGGACAAAAGATCCAGATTCTTCTTGTTTAATGAGCCTGAAAACATCTGCAGGAAGCTGAACGAACCACAGAACCAGAGAACCGGACCTGCGGAGCTCCGGACCTGCGGAGCCGGTTCCTACCTGAGCGGCTGCTCTGCAGAACCTCCAGGGCCCGGGCTAGCTCCTTGAAGCCCTCCAGGTTTCGGTCGTTCTGGCTGTAGAGCAAAATCTTCTTGGCATCTGAAAACAGGCGGGAAATTCTGGAAAACAGAATAGCAGGGTTCACATCAGAACCAGAACCAATACAAGGTTCTGGATCGCAGACAATGGCTCCGGAACCTCGCTGATCTGGAGCCAAAGTCAAGGAACAAAAGCACTCAGAAAGAGAACTGGATCAGTAGTTCTTTGACTCAGTTCAAAGAACTAGAGTGAAGGTTGAACAGGAAGTTCTGGTTCAGGACTGGAGAACAAAAACCCATTTCTATAACTGGGTCAGCATGCACCAGAACCAGAACCAAAGTGATATCACCTGTGTGGATGAATCTGTTCAGTTCAGCATTCCGATTAAGCAATTCATGAACATGAAGCAGTTTTTCAGAATAAAAGTCTGGGACTCACATGGAGTCATTGAAGTTTCCGACGACGCCCGGCGTCTCGCCCGGCGTCGGGTTCCTGAAGCACGGGTTGTTGGCGTTGCAGAGGATTCCCTGAATCCACGGCAACGTTCCCGCTGACGGCATCGCCTTGTTGGGGAAGTGACCTGCAGACAGGAAGAGAGCAGACAGGAAGTGGGGAGACAGGAAGTAGGCAGACAGAAAGTGGGCAGACAGGAAGAGGGGAGTAGGGGAGACAGGAAGTAGGCAGACAGGAAGTGGGCAGACAGGAAGAGGGGAGACAGGAAGAGGGGAGACAGGAAGTAGGCAGACAGGAAGTGGGCAGACAGGAAGAGGGGAGACAGGAAGAGGGGAGACAGTAAGTGGGGAAACAAAGTGGGGAGACAGGAAAGGGGAGACAGGAAGTTGAGAAAACATTTTATGTTTCTGTGACCCAAACAGAACCACTGAGTCCTGAAGATTCCACAGGCTTTCCGTCTTGTTCTGGTTCTGTCTGGATCCAATCAGTAAGTGAGACTGGTTCTGACTCAGAATGGTCTGGACGTTGACGGAATCAACCCAGTCCGTTGGTTCTGTTGGTCTGTGGATCCATCAGACCCAGCACATAAAAGCAGATCAAGAACAGGTTGAATAGGAACCATGTGAACAGAACCCTCCTCCACCAGGTGGGCTGTCCCCTAATGTAACAGAACCAGAACCAGAACCAGCTCCTCATCCTGCCTTCAGAACTTCTCCCAGCTCCATGTGGTTCTGCTGGTTCTGGTGCAGCGACCCGGTTTGTGTCTTTTATCTGTTGCGGGGTTGAACCCGTTATTACCTGGAGAGCAGCATCGGACCTTCGGGCCGTGCCGAGCCGGGCCAATATCAGGAACCTTTCAGACTGCCAACTAGCCTGTTTTCTAATCACGGCGGATAAGATAAGAGCTGCAGCTCCTCTGAGGTCCACAGGTCGGCCCGGCCCGGCCCGATCAATAATCAATAAGAAACCCTGAGGAGCTCCCGCTCTGGTTTTGATTCTTCCTCTCCAGAGCAGACCTGCTTCTGTTCTCCACATTCAACAACCGGGTTCCTCAGAACCAACAGAACCAAACTGTTCAGACCTGATAGAACATCAGAACCAGGTCACATCTGGCTCTGGTATCAAACCCAGCTGATCCGTCGACCAGGATCGTTATCTGGGACAGAGGAAGGATTCGGTTCTGATTGGACCCGCTCTGCACCCAGGTTCTTTAGGGTGAAGCAGAACCTACAGAACCGCCTCCCAGCTGGTTCTGGTTCGGTTCTCTGACCCACTTCCTGTCAGATGGAGCAAAGGTCCGGTTCTGGTCGGAGTTTCAGATTGTCAATAGCTTATCAGAGCAAGCAAAGAGAACCGCTCTGGGTTCTGGTTCTGGACTCACACTCATGCTGCTCATAGGGCGGGTAGTTGAGCCGCACGGTGATGAGGATGAAGAAGATGAAGAGCGGCCAGATGATCTCCACCAACAGCTGGAGCTGAAATACACACACACACACACACACACACACACACACACACACACACACACACACACACACACACACACACACACACACATTTAATGGATGGATCTGGAGACAAACCGGATCAGAACCACGATGGAAGAAAGAAATCAGAATCAACCAATCAGAGAGCAGCTCAACGCCAGGTGGAAGATCAAGGAAACCATCTTTAATAAGATGGACAACAGCAGGAAGTCAACGACCAGAGCAGGAAGTCAACGACCAGAACAGGAAGTCAACGACCAGAGCAGGAAGTGACAGAGCAGGAAGTCAACGACCAGAGCAGGAAGTCAACGACCAGAGCAGGAAGACCAGAGCAGGAAGTCAACGACCAGAGCAGGAAGTCAACGACCAGAGCAGGAAGTCAACGACCAGAACAGGAAGTCAACGGCCAGAGCAGGAAGTGACAGAGCAGAAAGTGAATGTCCAGAGCAGGAAGTCAACAACCAGAGCAGGAAGTCAACAACCAGAGCAGGAAGTCAACGACCAGAGCAGGAAGTCAACAACCAGAGCAGGAAGTCAACGACCAGAGCAGGAAGTGAACAGAGCAGGAAGTGAATGTCCAGAGCAGGAAGTGAATGTCCAGACAGGAAGTGAATGACCAGAGCAGGAAGTGAATGACCAGAGCAGGAAATGAATGACCAGAGCAGGAAGTCAACGACCAGAGCAGGAAGTTAACGACCAGAGCAGGAAGTGACAGAGCAGGAAGTCAAACGACCAGAGCAGGAAGTTAACGACCAGAGCAGGAAGTGACAGAGCAGGAAGTCAACGACCAGAGCAGGAAATGAATGACCAGAGCAGGAAGTCAACGACCATAGCAGGAAGTCAACGACCAGAGCAGGAAGTCAACAACCAGAGCAGGAAGTCAACAACCAGAGCAGGAAGTCAACGACCAGAGCAGGAAATGAATGACCAGAGCAGGAAGTGAGGCGTCCTGACCGTCTGTCGGCGTCTGTAGGTGAAGTTCTTCCACAGCAGCAGGCCCAGCTGTGTGAACACGGACATGTCTGCAGCCGCCGCCGTGCAGGACTGCTGGCCGGCTGCCTTCCGCTCTGAGTTAAACACAAGCAGGGAGAGACGGTGGGGTTAAAGGTCAGCTGATAGTGAAGCTGCTGATCACACACACACTTATCAGATCACACAGCGTCAGCACTGATCAGTGAATCACACTGCAGCTGTGAGATCACACATGGGAACAGCATCCAGAAGGTACCGGTACCACTCAGGATCACCTTCTCAGTGGAACCAGAACATCATCCTGATAACCTCCATGGCAAAAGTTCAGAATGAGGTTTAGAAAAAGCTAAAGAGCTGTAAAAATGACCTTTGACCCAAGAAACCATCAGCTTCTTCAGTACTTTGTTTCTAAAACAGGATATAAACTGGACTGAGTGAACGGAACACAGAAGAAGAAATGGTGGGGAGTTAAATGAACCAGAACCTGCAGGATGGTCTGAATGTCGTCACTCCCTCCCTGGTCGAGGTGCAGTTACTTCTGGCTGCCAGCAGGGGGCCAACGCTAACTTCCTACACGGGGAACGGTCTGACCAGGAGAGCAACCGACCCACTGGTGGACATGGACCCTTCAAGTCCAGACGGGTCGCCAACACTGGTTCTGCTGGTCACGTTGGGCAGAGACCGTGGTCGTCAGTTTCCTAGCAGTCCAGAACCGAGCCGCCTGGACTTGAAGGAAACAGGAAACATTCGAGTCCACTTTGATGATCGGGTCACTGAAGGAATCCGCAGAATCTTTAGAGGATCAAGAGAACGTCGGACATTCCAAAGCTGAGCCTGAAAGGGTTCCGGTTCTGATCCACTTCAACGAGGGCCAGGCTCTGATCAAATCAGTCACAGTAAGGGAGTTACTGACTCAACCAGAACCAGAACCAGAACCACCTACTCCCCTGCTTTTTACACACTATTTAGTTTATTTTGAAAATGTATAAATGTGATGCTTGATCCTGACCCGGATCGCAGTAAAGGTTCTGGTTCAGCAGTTTGGATCAAAACCTCCAAACTGTCATGATGCCTGCTTCGTCTCAGGACCGTTTTCTGGTTCTGTTCTGCTGGATCCTCCAGAACCAAGGGGGTCCAAACAACTCCTGCTGAGAACAGAGAGGAACTTTTTCTTTCAGCTACACAGAGGGAAGAACTCCAGCGTCCCGGGGAACAAACGGGTCCAGAACCGGGT
>NW_026562483.1:925000-980186 GCF_027474105.1 Poeciliopsis prolifica
GTACGGTGTGTGTGTACAGTGTGTGTGTGCACAGTGTGTGTACAGTGTGTGTGTGTACAGTGTGTGTGTACAGTGTGTGTGTACAGTGTGTGTGTGTACAGTGTGTGTGTACAGTGTGTGTGTACGGTGTGTGTGTACAGTGTGTATGTACAGTGTGTGTGTACGGTGTGTGTGTACAGTGTGTGTGTACAGTGTGTGTGTACAGTGTGTGTGTACAGTGTGTGTGTACGGTGTGTGTGTACAGTGTGTGTGTACGGTGTGTGTGTACAGTGTGTGTGTGTGTACAGTGTGTGTGTACAGTGTGTGTGTGTACAGTGTGTGTGTACAGTGTGTGTGTACGGTGTGTGTGTACAGTGTGTGTGTGTACAGTGTGTGTGTACAGTGTGTGTGTGTACAGTGTGTGTGTACAGTGTGTGTGTACGGTGTGTGTGTACAGTGTGTGTGTACAGTGTGTGTGTACAGTGTGTGTGTGTACAGTGTGTGTGTACAGTGTGTGTGTGTACAGTGTGTGTGTACAGTGTGTGTGTACGGTGTGTGTGTACAGTGTGTGTGTGTACAGTGTGTGTGTACAGTGTGTATGTACAGTGTGTGTGTACGGTGTGTGTGTACAGTGTGTATGTACAGTGTGTGTGTGTACGGTGTGTGTGTACAGTGTGTGTGTGTACGGTGTGTGTGTACAGTGTGTGTGTACAGTGTGTGTACAGTGTGTATGTACAGTGTGTGTGTGTACGGTGTGTGTGTACAGTGTGTGTGTACGGTGTGTGTGTACAGTGTGTGTGTACAGTGTGTGTGTACAGTGTGTGTACAGTGTGTGGTGCCTGGTGGAGGCCATGAACAGTGAACTCTGTGTTGATTAAGAAGTAAAACAAAGACTTGATGTCTTTAAATGTTGCAGCAGTTCTCAGTCACTCAAAGCTGCATCTCTGGATCCTGTTCTGTGTTCTGGACCTGGCAGGTTGGCCCGGTCCGTCTGCGGCTGCGCCAGGTGGGATCAGGCACCAGTGGTTTGTGTGTTGAAATCTGACCTGAAGGTCATTTAGCATCTCATCAAATGCAGATAGAAGAACCTAACTTGGCTCAGATGTTCCCAGAAACTGGCGTTTTAAAAAAGTAACGTTAGCCAATGAAAGTTTCAACATGACCGCCATGGTCATAAAAGAAAATTTATTGTAACACAGAATTTGCCAATTATTATCACTACTGAGTACTTATGGAGTGAAGACATAACTTTAAACATAAAAATCATATTGACCAATACCTTTTTGGTTTTTCAAAATGGGCATCAAGGTTGTTATGGAAAATAAATTTCTGCCCTAAAAACACAAATGGGGAAATGTGTTTGGTGTGAAATCATAGCTTCTGTATTTTGAATTTCATGTTCTTGTTTTTTTTCTGTTGAACAAGCTTGTCATGTTGGATTTGAGTTTTTTCACCCACATGCAGGTTCAGACATTAGGCTGGAAGATCTTTGATTCAATGTTTTATTCAGTTATTTTGAAAATATTGATCCTGATTTGCCCTCTGGGATCGGAAGCGGCTGGCCGCTCAGGTGCTGCTTGGAGAGGGGAGAGGTCAACAGGAACCGGATTGAGGGGATCTTGACAGGGAAATGGAGAGAATGGCTGACAGTTCATCTGATGGAGGATTGCCCAGGGAGGAGATAGAATCCATTAGGTGCAAAGGCTCGGGCTCCGCTCGGGCGGAAGCGTTCAGTCCGGTTGGCAATCGTTGATTTGCGTTTGGATGGGCGTGGTTCCTAGCTTGGTCCAAACAGTGAATCAAAATCTGTGAGAAAACAGAAGATTGACTTAGATAAACATGAAGCTTAACTGTTAGAATATGCTCTCATCTTAACTTGTCTTTGAGTTATTTTGTGTTACGTGTTCATGTTTACTAGTTGACTTTGTAAGGTACAGCTTTAAGTTCTATATTCTGACACTGTTTATGTGCATGTTGTACTGTTGTTGTTCACTGGGGGCAGTGAGAGCGAGTTCTTATTTATAGGCAGCACTGTTCTGGAAAGAATCAGAAGAAGACCTGAACGTTTGCAGTAAAAGAACAAAGCTATGGAAGAAAAGAAGTGTGGTTCACTGTGAATATGAGTGCAGAACAAGAAAACCCAACATTGACCAACCAGTGGGACCATCGAGCGATGAATGGCTGCTTAACAATCCTGCAGCTGGTTGCAGAAATCCGCTTCAGGTGCGTCAGCCTGCCAGCACGCTCCCACGAAGATCGTCTATTGGAGGAGCACTCACACCAGCTTGAATCCTAACAAAGTTGTTCAGCACAGCTAATGAAAGAGTTAGCTTCCCTGACCATGAAACTCTGCACAAGGACATGAGCAGAAGCTAATGCTAACCATGATGATGACGTAACCATTACAAGTGTTGTTCATTTCCACCTCCTTCCTGTTGAGAACTGGACTGAAACTCACTCAACACACAGAATCTGTTTCTGATTTGAATTCATGTTGAGTTTTCAAATCAACAAGGCAACATCAACTGAACGCGAGAAAACCAAACCGGATCCCACAAGAGGAACATCTGTGACACACTTCCATCTCCTCATGGTCCTGTGCACCCGCTATGCATCCTGGGAAAAACAATAGAAAGGAACTAATTGCTACATTATTATTAAAGTTTTTCAAGTTATTAAAACGAGAAACGTTTTATGACAACAATTAGATTCAAATGACGGTATGACCAGAGTCAGAGTCTGGTCCACTTGCCAGCAATAAGTTGGGCTCGTTCCCGGTGAGGTTGGACTCCATCAGGGCTTTTGTCACCGATTCTGTTCATCACTTCATGGACAGAATCTGCAGAGCAGCCGAGGCGTTGAGGGGATCCGTTTTGGTGGCCTCAGGATCCATCTCTGCTTCTTGCGGACGATGTGGTTCTGTTGGCTCCATCGGGTCGTGACCCGCAGCTCTCGCCGGAGCGGTTAGCCGCCGAGTGCGAAGTGGCCGGGATGAGGATCGGTGGCTCCGACGCCGCGGTCTGGAGCCGGAAAAGGGTGGAGAGCTTCTCTACCCGGGGGGGATGTCCTGCCCCAAGTGGAGCAGTTCAAGTATCTCTGGGTTCACTAATGGGGGAAGAAGGGAACGGGAGATCGACAGGCGGATTGGAGCAGCGTCTGCAGGGAACTGGACCGGCCCGTCATGGTGGAGAGAGCTGAGCCAGAAAGCGAAGCTCTCGATTGACCGGTCGATCTACGTTCCCACCCTCATCTCTGGTCAGGAGCTTTGGGTCACGACTGAAAGAACGAGATCTGGGATACATGGGCTGAAACGGGTTTCCTCTGTGGGAGCCGGGTTTCCTGAGAGAGAAGCTCAGAGTAGAGCTGCTGCTCCTCCACATGGAGAGGATTCAGTTGAGACATCTGGTCAGGATGGAGGCTCCCTGTGAGGGGTTCAGGTCCCACCGGGAGGAGAGGAAGACCAGGACACGCCAGAGGAACAAGAGGCTGGGAAAGGGAAGCCTGGGCCTCCATTCTTAGGCTGCTGACCCCGCGACCCAGATAAATGACAGAAAATGGATGGATGGCGTCTTGAAAAATGACAGTCATCCTGGGAAATATCAATCAATCATGTTTATTTTGAGTTACACAATTTAGCTTCCAAGGAGTTAAAATTGCTTTACTTCATAAACGCAAACATAAAAAAACATAAGACAACCGACAGCTGAGAAACCAGTGACAAATATTACATGTTGATCATCAATACACATTGATCAATGTTCCATTTATTGTTTTTCAAGAGCAACTTGACCAGCTGGGTTTTAGTCTGGGTTTGAAGGATCTCAGGGTTTCGGCTGTTTTTCAGTTTTCTGGATGTTTGTTCCAGATTTGTGGTGCATAGAAGTTGCATGCTGCTCCTCCATGAACAACAGCATGAAAATGTTCATACATGTACACATGAATAATTTTTACAGTAAATGCTGATCAATCATGATATTGATGCTGCAGGGTCCAGAGACAGAACCAGTCAGGTGTTAGTCCTGAACACGTTTCATTTCTGGTGGTTTTGAAGAAAGCTGGGACCGTGTGGACAGGTGGACCGTGTGGACAGGTGGGTCCTGCAGGGGCCTTGGGTTCGGCTAGTCGGTTCTCTTTGACCGTCAGAAAAGAACCAGGAGGTTCTGGATCCACCGGTTCAACGAAAACAGCGCCACCTTGCAGTTACTGTCCGCTTAGTGGTCACAGAAGGTACTGCAGCTGCAGCGCCGCTCCGCACGGCCGCTCACTGCGCACGCGCAATGAGATGAATGGCCGCTGCACCTGTCAGTCCACCAGGATGTGTGGCGGACAAATCCTCGGCCGTTAATCCGAGCTCGGTTCGGTCATCGGAGGAGGCTCCCACAGTGGCATGCTGAGCGGACCGGAGCGCTGCGTCTGACCGTCCGGACCCAGCCTGCCCCGGGGCCGCCCGCCTCCTCAGCCCGCCTGCAGAGCCTCAGACCCCGCTGCTGCCGAGCTGAGGCTCCGTGAAGCTCCGTGAAGCTCCGGGCGCGTCCATCCTGACTGCAATGGGATGCTGCGGGAGCGCGGAGGTAAGCAGGTCCGGCCCGGCACGGCTCGGCCCGGTCCGGTCCGGTCCGGTGTGTGTTCTACTTTCTGGGCTGACACTGTAACGGGATGGAGCCTGGTTCTGGAGCAGAAAGGCCGATCCGAGCTGGGATTACGGCCAGCAGCTCCTTAATCCAATTACAGCATCTCGGTTACCGGGCCGCTGCTGGTCAACAACAGGCCCAGCCGAACCTCCGCAGGGTTCGGGTTTATGGAGGAACCGAGCTGGCCCGGCCCGGCCCGGTCCCGCAGGCCCCGCTCGGCGCTCACTGTGTTTGTGTCTTTCAGCGGACAAAGAGAGAATGGAGACCGCTGGAGGACCGGAGCTGCACAGACCTGCCTTGGTTCCTGCTCTTCACCGTCTTCTGCGTCGGCATGGTAACCACACACAGACCATAATACTTCCACCGACCTGTGATACAGCATCACCACTGTAGAACACTGTGGTACTCTGTAGTACTGTAGTACTGTGGTACTCTGTAGTACTCTGTAGTACTCTGTAGTACTGTGGTACTCTGTAGTACTCTGTAGTACTCTGTAGTACTGTGGTACTCTGTAGTACTCTGTAGTACTCTGTAGAACACTGTAGTACTGTAGTACTGTAGTACTCTGTAGAACACTGTAGTACTCTGTAGAACACTGTAGTACTCTGTAGTACTGTAGTACTCTGTAGAACACTGTAGTACTCTGTAGTACTGTAGTACTCTGTAGAACACTGTAGTACTCTGTAGAACACTGTAGTACTCTGTAGAACACTGTAGTACTCTGTAGAACACTGTAGTACTCTGTAGTACTGTAGTACACTGTAGAACACTGTAGTACTCTGTAGTACACTGTAGTACTCTGTAGAACACTGTAGTACTCTGTAGAACACTGTAGTACTCTGTAGTACTGTAGTACTCTGTAGAACACTGTAGTACTCTGTAGTACTGTAGTACTCTGTAGAACACTGTAGTACTCTGTAGAACACTGTAGTACTCTGTAGAACACTGTAGTACTCTGTAGAACACTGTAGTACTCTGTAGTACTGTAGTACACTGTAGAACACTGTAGTACTCTGTAGTACTGTAGTACACTGTAGAACACTGTAGTACTCTGTAGTACACTGTAGTACTCTGTAGAACACTGTAGTACTCTGTAGAACACTGTAGTACTCTGTAGTACTGTAGTACTCTGTAGAACACTGTAGTACTCTGTAGTACTGTAGTACTCTGTAGAACACTGTAGTACTCTGTAGAACACTGTAGTACTCTGTAGAACACTGTAGTACTCTGTAGAACACTGTAGTACTCTGTAGTACTGTAGTACACTGTAGAACACTGTAGTACTCTGTAGTACACTGTAGTACTCTGTAGAACACTGTAGTACTCTGTAGTACTGTAGTACACTGTAGAACACTGTAGTACTCTGTGGTACTCTGTAGTACTCTGTAGTACACTGGTACTCTGTAGTACACTGTAGTACGCTGTACTACACTGTAGAACACTGTAGTACTCTGTGGTACTCTGTAGTACTCTGTAGTACACTTTAGTACTCTAAATACTTGTGCAGTTCTGCAGCTTTCCTGTAAGTTGACCACCAGAACCCAGTGGGACCAGAACCTCTAGAAACATTTTCATACAGTGTTGATGGTTCTGCACATTTCCTGCTTCACATGGAGGCGGAGCTTCAGGTTCACATGTGTCTACCTGAGGCTCTTCCAGGTGTGTTGCTATGGAAGCAGCTTCATGGGCAGCACTGATGCTGCATTCAGGGACAGCAGGGAACTCGGGCTTTCGCTGATTTTTAACACCTGAAGCAGAATCTGTGTTTACCATAATCAGTCCCCAGAGCAGAACTTTACTGCGTCCAGATGGTTTCTGATTGGCTCACAGCTCCTCCCACTGAGCTCTGATTGGCTGGAGGTTAGATCATTCCAGTCAGTATTGATGTTTGGTTCACATCCATCAGATGGAGTGATGGAGTAATCTGATGAGGTTCTGATAAAGTTCTGATGAGTTTCTGATGGTGTTCTGCAGGGCAGCATCTGTGGCTTCACCATCGTCACTGGAGGCGCCGCTCGCCTGGTCTTCGGCTACGACAGCTATGGCAACACCTGCGGCCGGCGTAACGAGCGGATCGAAGGCGTGCAGCTGAGCGGGCTTGACCACACCGACAGGAAGTGAGTGTTCACTGAGCAGAACCGGAACCAGAACCAGGAGTTCTGGATGGTCTGAGGTACCATCGGTTCTGTGATGATCAAACGTTCTGCTCAGTTCCCTGAAGGTCCAACCAGACTTTGGCTAGACCAAACAATCACCCCTCCAACATCGTGGTTCACAACTCCAAAGCGGTTCTGATCTGCTGAGTCTGGTTCTGTCCATCCTGGTTCTGTTTTACTCCAAGCTCCGGTATTCATGCGACGAGGCTTTAAACACGCTAATCAAGACCTGACCTTCGTCTGAGGGCTTCTTGTTTCCAAACAACAGGTTTTCTCTTTCAACCCTTCCAAGCTACCATCTTGGTTCAGGGTCACGTCCTTTGACCATTACGCTATTAATTGAGGTCTGTAAAGTCTGAGATAGAGCTCTGGGGTTTCTGATAATTTCTTTAACCTCTGATCTTGACGTCTCAGATGTTTTCCAATGAGAATACTTCCTGCACTAGCATAGTTAGCTACCAGCACTAGTATATGTAGCTTCCTGCACTAGCATAGTTATCTACCAGCACTAGCATATGTAGCTTCCTGCACTAGCATAGTTAGCTACCAGCACTAGCATAGTTATCTACCATTAGTAGCATAGTTAGCTACCAGCACTAGCATAGTTAGCTACCAGCACTAGTATATGTAGCTTCCTGCACTAGCATAGTTATCTACCAGCACTAGCATATGTAGCTTCCTGCATTAGCATAGTTAGCTACCAGCACTAGCATAGTTATCTACCATTAGTAGTATAGTTAGCTACCAGCAATAGCATAGTTAGCTACCAGCACTAGCATAGTTAGCTACCAGCACTAGCATATGTAGCTTCCTGCAGTAGCATATGTAGCTTCCTGCACTAGCATAGTTATCTACCATTAGTAGCATAGTTAGCTACCAGCACTAGCATAGTTATCTACCATTAGTAGGATAGTTAGCTACCAGCACTAGCATAGTTATCTACCATTAGTAGCATAGTTAGCTACCATTAGTAGCATAGTTGGCTACCAGCACTAGCATATGTAGCTTCCTGCACTAGCATAGTTATCTACCAGCACTAGCATAGTTAGCTACCAGCACTAGCATAGTTTGCTACCAGTACTAGCATAGTTAGCTACCAGCACTAGCATAGTTAGCTACCGGCACTAGCATAGTTAGCTACCAGCACTAGCATAGTTAGCTACCGGCACTAGCATAGTTGCTACCAGCACTAGCATAGTTAGCTACCAGCACTAGCATAGTTTGCTACCAGTACTAGCATAGTTAGCTACCAGCACTAGCATAGTTTGCTACCAGTACTAGCATAGTTAGCTACCAGCACTAGCATAGTTAGCTACCAGCACTAGCATAGTTTGCTGCCAGTACTAGCATAGTTAGCTACCAGCACTAGCATAGTTAGCTAACAGCACTAGCATAGTTAGCTACCAGCACTAGCATAGTTTGCTACCTGGCACTAGCATAGTTAGCTAACAGCACTAGCATAGTTAGCTACCAGCACTAGCATAGTTAGCTACCAGCACTAGCATAGTTTGCTACCGGCACTAGCATAGTTAGCTACCAGCACTAGCATAGTTAGACACCAGCACTAGCATAGTTTGCTACCCGTACTAGCATAGTTAGCTACCAGCACTAGCATAGTTAGCTACCAGCACTAGCATAGTTTGCTACCAGTACTAGCATAGTTAGCTACCAGCACTAGCATAGTTAGCTACCAGCACTAGCATAGTTAGCTACCAGCACTAGCATAGTTTGCTACCAGTACTAGCATAGTTAGCTACCAGCACTAGCATAGTTAGCTACCAGCACTAGCATAGTTTGCTACCAGTACTAGCATAGTTAGCTACCAGTACTAGCATAGTTAGCTACCAGCACTAGCATAGTTAGCTACCAGCACTAGCATATGTAGCTTCCTGCACTAGCATATGTAGCTTCCTGCACTAGCATAGTTAGCTACCAGCACTAGCATAGTTAGCTACCATCACTAGCATAGTTAGCTACCAGTACTAGCACAGTTAGCTACCAGCACTAGCATATGTAGCTTCCTGCACTAGCATATGTAGCTTCCTGCACTAGCATAGTTAGCTACTAGCACTAGCATAGTTAGCTACCAGCACTAGCATAGTTAGCTACCAGCACTAGCATAGTTAGCTACCAGCACTAGCATAGTTAGCTACTTCTCTGTCTGAGCTGCTCCAGATGCTGATGCAGGTTTTCTTCCCTTGGCTTCTATCCACACAATGAAATGAGCACATAAAGCATTTTGGGTTCTTTCTTCAAGTTTAGAATTTTTAGCCAAATTATTTTCTTTGCTTTTCTGTCGGAAGGCGATAAAACTGCAGCTTTTGTTTTGGGAGCCGTTCAAGACACACCTGCTGCCACAAACTAAACTTGCTGTGATTATTAGCAGCAACTTGACACTTCCCAGAGGCAAGTTGCTCTCTATAACAGGTTAATGTGCGGTTCGGTTCGGTTCTGGTCCAGTGGGTCTGCAGCCCAGCAGCTGCTGTCATTTCTCTGCTGATTTGATCACACCGGGATCTGATGGACTAAATAAACCCAGATATTTTGTCTTATAATTCAATTTTGTTGGCCCAATCATAATGATAGACTCAGATCATGAACTTTATTATTTTTGAAATGAAAAACCAAATGGACACCAAGCTGATATTCTGTAGTTCTGGTGTTTTATGCTGTCGGCGCTAAACTGCAGCTCAGACCTCTGACCAGCAAAACACCCCCCAAATTCCAGTGAAATATTGCAACTGGCGCCGGAGGTCCGACCCGTCACGGGTTCCCCAGTGAGACTCCCAGTCAGGCGAATAGTGTCAGCGTAGTGACTTACTGTGTAATCTGGTGCTGTAAAGCTACGTAGTAACAATGTAATAAAGTAGTACTACAGTATAACAATGTTGCTGTAATATCACAGTATTACAGTGATATAATTGTAATACTGTGATATTATTATAGTATTACCATAGTATTTCTGTGATACTATAGTATTACTTCAGCTTTGTGACTATAGCTTCAGTGCTGTAGCTCCTTCTGGCACTTGAACACACGGTGCATTCAAGGTCCTGTGGGAGAGTTTTATGCTGACAGATGGTGAAAGCTGTGACTCATCAGCAGAGCTGCTTATACACACACACCCAATCACACACACACACACACACACACACACACACACACACACACCACACACACACACACACACACACACACACACACACACACACACAGGATTTATTTTTACCTGCAGCTCCACCTGCAGGAGGCCGATCAGCTCAGGCCGACTTCCTGAGACGTTCAGGATGATGGATCTGTTGGACAGACACAGCAGAAACAGCCTGAGGACTGGAAGGACGTCTGAACTGAGGTCCAATTCTAGACCGGGTCGCTGTGGTTCTGTCTGGTTCTGATTATCACTCTCAGTTTTACATTTCTTTCAATTTCTTTGTCTCTTTGTTTCCATGTCCCATTAGTCCCACATCCACATTCTACTGGTTCTGTTGGTTCTGGTCCAACTGGTCAGAGAGGGTCACCTATGGGGCGATGTGTTCTCACCTGACTCTCTGCTGCCCCTGCAGGTTTGTCTTCTTCTTGGATCCCTGCAACATCGACATTGTCCAAAGGAAAATTAAGTCCATGGCGTTGTGTGTGTCCCTGTGTCCCCCGAGGAACTGAAGACCCACCAGGACCTGAAGAGGTTCGCCATGACTAATGGTGAGCCCACCTGGCCACGCCCACCTGGCCACGCCCACCTAACCCACTGGGCTTCACCTCTGCACTCAGTGCTGAGGGAAGATAATGATGATGATGATAATGATGAAGGCGATGAAGATGAGCTCGTCCTCCATGTTTGCAGGTTCGGAGCTCTGCTCCTATGAGCTGCCGGCTCATCGTTACCCGGCGCTACCGGAGCGATTCTCCAGGTGTCCCAAGCTTCCGTCCCCCACAGGTAGGTGGCGCTTTCCGCCATCTGGCCCTGATCTCTGATATCTGACCTCTGCCCTCTGACCTGTGTGTCCCAGCAAGCCGCTGCCGCTCTTCAACCGCTGCACGCCGGTGGATATGTCGTGCTATGCCAGGTTCGCCGAGGCGGTGGTGACCTTCGTAGGCGACAGCAGCGTCCTGCATCGGCTCATCGCTGGCGTCGCTGCCAGCAAAGAGATCATCGTCGGACTCTGTGTCCTCGCCTTAGGTGAACGCCAGCGTCCATGATGTCACTTCCTCCTTGCTGTGACGTCAGTTCCTGTAGCCTGACTGCTGTGTTCTGTCTTCCAGCGCTGTCCATGGTCCTCATGGTGATCCGCTACATCTCGGCGTGCTGGTCTGGATCCTCACCTCGCTGGTGGTGCTGGGCTCCCTGGGTGAGGTCATTTCCTCTGTGCTGTGGGACAGGTGAGCTCCCTTCCTGTGTGACGTTGTGTTTGTGTCTCAGCGGGGACCAGCGTCCTCTGGTGGTCTACATCGACCACCGGCTGTATGCCAACGACACATCCTCCAGGGACCCCAGGGAGGCACCAGAGGGGCGTCGTGACAGCGGCCAGGCGCTGCTGGTCTACGCCGCCGCCGCCACCATCTTCACCGTATGTACCAAATCAGAACCAGAAAACGCAGAGCCGGTGCTGCAGTTCTGAATGTGTGTGTGTGTGTACAGATCATCCTGCTGCTGCTGATGCTCTTCATGCGGAAGCGCGTGGCGCTCACCATCGCTCTGTTCCACGTCGCAGGAAAAGTCTTCATCCACCTGCCGCTGCTCACCCTGCAGCCCTTCATCACCTTCCTCGCCCTGCTCCTCTTCTGGGTTTACTGGATCCTGGTGCTGCTCTTCCTGGGAACCACCGGTTGGTCCTCACACACTTCTGCACACAAACTTCATTTCTTTTAGTGATGGGTTCAGCAACACCGATGCGTTAAGCCCTCAGACAAACCCGCGTTGGAGCGTGTTGCTTTCAGCGAGTCACATGACCGATACAGGAAGTGTCTGGAAATGACACTGAGGCGCCAAACTGTGTTTATAAGGAAGCAAATCTGTAACGGGATGCATTTGCCAAAAGGATTCTTGGTCTTTTACAGAGTCAATATGGAGCCTGAAGCCAAACGAAAGGTTTGGTCGTTTGGAGCCATTTTGATCCACATCAGAAAATAAGCTCTTGGTTTTCACTTGGTTGTTGTTTCATCCGGTTCTTTCCAGTTTCTACTGGATCTATCTGAATCCTAATTCAGCTGAAATTGACTCTTAGTTTATATTCACATCATGTCCTGCAGGTTAAGCTGCATATGTTTGACAGAACTGTTGATTTATTAAATCCACCTCCTCAGTGCTGAGGCATCATAGAGCATCAGGAGGAATCCCAGATACACCTGGATAAACTCAGGTATTCTACAAATTAATGAGCCAATGAAGCTTCAGACTGCATCACCATGGAGACCAGGTGTCTCGTCTCCAGAAGGAGAAACAGCTCAGGGTCCATCAGTCGATATCCTGAGTTAAAACTTCCACCAAAGTAAAATGTTGGTTTTGTGGCGCAGCTGCATCTTATTTTGAAGGGATAGGTAACCGTTACTATAGCGACCAGAGTCAGACAGCGTGAGGTCAGAGGTCGAGAGGAGATGTGAGTTTTAGGTCTGGTTCACGGTTTAAGGATCGTTGGCCGATTTCCCAAACCTCTGTGACCTCAGAGCCGATAAAAGTCCAAGAGGTTCGGTCGGTTTGAGAGTCCAGGAGCAACACGGAACCAGAACCGGTTCCTCTGAACGTCCCGGTTCCACTGAACGTCCCGGTTCCTCTGAATGTCCCGGTTCCACTGAACGTCCCAGTTCCTCTGAACGTCCCGGTTCCACTGAACGTCCCGGTTCCTCTGAACCTCCCGGTTCCACTGAACCTCCCGGTTCCACTGAACGGGTTCCACTGAACGTCCCGGTTCCTCTGAACGTCCCGGTTCCTCTGAACGTCCCGGTTCCTCTGAACGTCCCAGTTCCACTGAACGTCCCGGTTCCTCTGAACGGGTTCCTCTGAACGTCCCGGTTCCACTGAACGTCCCGGTTCCTCTGAACGTCCCGGTTCCACTGAATGGGTTCCACTGAACGTCCCGGTTCCTCTGAACGTCCCGGTTCCACTGAACGTCCCGGTTCCACTGAATGGGTTCCACTGAACGTCCCGGTTCCACTGAACGGGTTCCACTGAACGTCCCGGTTCCTCTGAACGTCCCTGTTCCACTGAACGTCCCGGTTCCTCTGAACGTCCCGGTTCCTCTGAACGTCCCGGTTCCTCTGAACGTCCCGGTTCCTCTGAACGTCCTGGTTCCACTGAACGGGTTCCTCTGAACGTCCCGGTTCCTCTGAACGTCCCGGTTCCACTGAACGTCCCGGTTCCTCTGAACGTCCGGTTCCTCTGAATGTCCCGGTTCCTCTGAACGTCCCGGTTCCTCTGAACGTTCCGGTTCCACTGAACGGGTTCCTCTGAACGTCCCGGTTCCTCTGAACGTCCCGGTTCCTCTGAACGTCCGGGTTCCTCTGAACGTCCCGGTTCCTCTGAACGTTCCGGTTCCACTGAACGGGTTCCACTGAACGGGTTCCACTGAACGGTTCCTCTGAACGTCCCGGTTCCTCTGAACGTCCGGGTTACTCTGAACGTCCCGGTTCCTCTGAACGTTCCGGTTCCACTGAACGGGTTCCACTGAACGGGTTCCACTGAACGGGTTCCTCTGAACGTCCCGGTTCCTCTGAACGTCCGGGTTCCTCTGAATGTCCCGGTTCCACTGAACGTCCCGGTTCCACTGAACGTCCTGGTTCCTCTGAACGTCCCGGTTCCACTGAACGTCCGGGTTCCTCTGAACCAACATCCCACAGTGAATTCAGAATAATCAAAGACGATGACGATGTAGAAACAGTAGTGATAGTTTGTGGATCATTTTCAGAAATAAAAGACAAAACCAAAACAAAAGCCGTTTGATAAAAGGAACATCTGCTCTATTTGCAGTTATGCTTTTTGTAGTTAACATTTTTAACTGAATAAACATAACCACATATAATAAACATATATAAAGACGACCTTTACATATAGTGATAAACATTTCCACATATCACCGCCGACGCCCACCGGACTCTCAGTTGCCATGTGAACTGTTTGGGATCCCCTCTGTTCCCAGACAGGGAAATCCCCACAGGCTGCTAATCAGGCCACGACAATGTTGAATATACCTGATTTTAGATTGAGCATATTCAGCACACCACAACGTAACACACCACACACTGCAGGGCGGTGTAAGATTGTCGCAAAGTGAAAAAAAAAGCCACAGCAAAATTGCAAAGTTTTGACCGGTCTGGGGTTTTGACCGGTCCCCAGTCCCCAGTCCCCGGTCCCCAGTGGGAGGCTGGGGTGGACGAGGTCATCAAATCAGTCTGTCAACTACGGTGCCTGCAGGGACTTTTAGTGATGGTCAAATGAGGCTCCATGACACCTCATTTGACCATCACTAACTTCTTTAGCCTAACCCTAAACTTTTCCTAAACTTCAAGTTGATAGTTAATCCTACCTTAAACTTAATTCACACCTTAGTTACTGACCTAAACCACACAGGATATTTTCCTTTGGTTGTTCTTGAGAAAATGTCCTCACAACCACAGATGTCCTCACAGTGTTGGTAATCAGGAGAAAGTCCTCACGACAATAGCTAAACAAGTATACATACTCAGGTTTATGCTACATTCAGGCAGCAAATTACTTGCATATATTAACATAAAACAGTAGAATAGAAGAAATGGACATGAAGAAAAATAAAAAATCAACTAAATTAAAGATCCAAGCTCGCTGTGTTTCCATCAATGCTTTTCTAACGTGGATAATAAAGTATCATATTAGAAACTGATGATGAGCTGATGAGAGCAAAATAACTCACTTTCACAAAAATGTTTTCTGCTCGGTTTAGGGAATCTGGACTTTTTTCTGAAAGAGTTAAAGGTGAGACGAAATGTTTGCTGAAAAAGTTGCTGACATAGCTAACCACTATATAGTGAAATACATTAAGAGATGCATCTGCTCCAGGCTAGATAGCTACCTCTACTTCCTGTTTATTGCAGCCATGCGCAGTGCCCATATGACGAAGTTACAGTTGTAGACTGAAATTGATTGGTCCAAACTAGTACATGGAGACATGCCTATTTTGTATTTTGCTATTTTTCTTTCTTTTTTGTGGCATTTTAAATGTTAAAATGTGCATGACAGTGGTATGTAAAATGGCTACATATTACAATAATGAAATGTGAGCGATCTGGGTCATATTTACCCACTGTGTGAACTTAGACTCCGCCCCGTGCCTTCCTGCTGATCCTCAGAGGGATGCCCCCTGCTGGCCAGAACAGCAGCTAAGCGGTTTGTTGTGGTGCTGTGCAGGGAATCCGGAGCAGAACGAGGAGACGGGCTTGACGGAGTTCAGGCTGACGGGCTCCCTGCAGTACCTGACCTGGTACCACGCTGTGGGTCTGGTCTGGATCAGCGAGTTCATCCTGGCCTGCCAGCAGATGACCGTGGCTGGCGCTGTTTGTCACCTACTACTTCACCAGGTGAGTGTGGCGGCTCGGCTCGCCTGCAACTCTGGGTCCACATGTCAATCAGAGCCTTCCGCCTGCAGGGATAAGAACCGGTTGCCAGTGACGCCCATCTTGTCGTCGGTTCTGAGGCTGGTCCGGTACCACCTGGGAACCGTTGCTAAGGGGTCCTTCATCATCACATTAGTGAAGATCCCCCGCCTTGTCCTGATGTACGTCCACAACCAGCTGAAAGGACGTGTACGTACTCCGCTTCACCGCCACCCGGTTGAGCTCAGCGGCTTGGCGCTGTAACTGTGTCCTGTTGTCTCCAGGAGAACATGTGCGCACGCTGCCTGCTGAAGTCCTGCATCTGCTGCCTGTGGTGTTTGGAGAAGTGCCTCAACTACCTGAACCAGGTAATGGACAGCCGCGCCCCCTCCCGCAGGTTCTGGCAACGCCACCCTCACTGCCATTTTTTGTTTCCCAGAATGCATATGCAGCCACTGCCATCAACAGCACCAGTTTCTGCACATCGGCCCGGGACGCTTTTGTCATCCTGGTAGAGAACGCGCTGCGGGTCGCCACCATCAACGCCGTGGGAGACTTTGTGCTCTTCCTGGGGAAGGTGAGGGTTTGGTCTGAATGGGTCAGAAGCGTATCCTGGAGGGTCAGATTCCCGCATGTTTCAGTTCTCTCCCTGGAGGAATTAAAACCTCCTCTGCAGGTTAATGTTCCTCTAATGAGCCATCATTGGATCCAACTGCGTTAAACCAGGGATCGAACTAAAACATGCAGGATGCCGGCCCTTCATAACCCACTTTGCTCACCACCGCCTTACAGAGATAAGGTGTCCATGCAACCCTCGCCCTTGTCACAACAACAGCTTTGCTTCAGGATGTCATGTCTCCTCAGGTCCTGATAATGACATGCACAGCATTCGCCGGCGTCCTGCTCCTCAACTACCAGCGGGACTACGCCGAGTGGCTGCTGCCGCTCATCATCGTCTGCCTCTTCTCCTTCTTGGTGGCCCACTGCTTCCTGTCCATCTTCGAGATTGTGGTGGACGTCTTGTTCCTGTGCTTCGCCATCGACACCAAGTACAACGACGGCACCCCTGGGAAGGAGTTCTTCATGGACAAAGCTCTGATGGGTGAGCTTAGCCACATCTAGCTAAGCTCCCGCTAGGTAGAAGAAAACATGGCATTTTAGAAATGGTTTGGGATATTTCATTGACCTTAGAGGCTTCAAAGAGAAAGAAAAAACCCACAACATCCATGCTTACCGGGCTATCATTGACCAAAACGGGCTGAGCAGCTTTAAGCTACCACATACCCAGCCTGCTCCTTTCAGAACTGATATCAACACCATAAGAATACAAAAAAAAATCCCATGAAATAATTATCTTCAGCTATTTGTATTGCCCAGCCATCAGAACTCTACTGGACGGGATAATCTTAGAGCAATGTCGCTAACTAACCAGGATTTAGCTCCTCGGCTAGTGGCTGCAGAGGTTTGGCTATCAGCTTGCAGGCTCTGAGTCTCCAGCTCCACGTCAGGCTAGCGATGGCATAGCGGTGGTCGGTGGCGTTTGGCTAGCGGTCTGATGTTGGGGAATCTACAACCGCAAGGTTCTTTCTACAGAGACTAAATAAACCTAGATTCAGGTTTATTCCTCCAATCAAATTGAACTAAGTGTGATATCACAGTCAGTGGCGGAGCCAAAGGGGTGGCCGGGTGGCACTTGCCACCCCCAACAGAGCCCTTGCCCCCCTAGTGCCACCCCACTGGAAATGGTCATTTTAAAATATAATACTGATGAGATCGGCAAAGATTTGCCAGGAAAACTGTAATTTCCGACTGTCCCTGAAGGCAGCCCGATGCCTGACGCTGTTCATTGGTTAAACTGACATGTTGGTTCCTGCTTGATCCAAAACACATCAACGGCTTTAGAGTTACACCGTCAGGAGTTCTGCAGGTATTTCCAACATTTTACCGCTCAGCAGTAACCGCTGTTACCTTCCTAATGAGAGGCGGCTCTTGTCATACATTTCTAAAAAAAAAAAATGGTTGTGTACCGCTGCATAGTGCCTCGTTTATTATATTAGCCATGCTAGTGCTGGTAGATCGTGTTTTAGACAGATTATTTTAACATATGTTTTAGTGACATGCTGCCCTCTAATGTTTTATTTCTCCCAGCTCTTGCTTGAAATGTGTGGTAAGAATATGTGAAAAACCATTAAGTTTTATAATGACTGAAATGTAAGTAGGCTATGTCATATGAAAGTGTAACACTGTAATGTTAGACAAATCTGTGTTACCAGAAACTGAGAGGTCGTGGGTGGAGAAAAAGCAGGACAATGAGCGGGAATAGCTTAGCGGTCCAGACTTTATTCAACCATCTTGCCAGAACACAAAATAAAAACCAAAAAACCCGAGAACCTCCAGAGGAGGGGCCAGCCAGAAAACAACATAGTAACTCCTCTTAAAGGCGCAGTACAACTCCTTAACATCTTTAGTAAACAACTGATCTTCTATAGAACCCTATTAAATGAAAAGTAAAAATAAATCATCTTACAAAAGCTTTGAATTATAACCTAACTAGTTATATTAATTAATTTTGAACGAAAGGAAACAAATATTTTTTCCTTTCGTTCCATGGAACGGTCCGTTTGTATATGGACCCTCTGATAAAGCCTTGCTCACCCTTTGGCCCCCCTTGAAAAAAAGTCTAGCTCCGCCACTGATCACAGAGTGTCCTCCCTGTCCCTGCAGTGCATTGTGGGACCAGTAGTTGTATTAACAATTTATTATCAGAACAAGTCACTGAACCAGAACATCAAGAGATCAAACAACTAAGGCTTCTTTGACATCAGCACTCCCATTGGTTCCCAGCAATAAGCCACGCCCCTTTGATGTTTTTATCTCATCAGGAACGGAAAGGTCTGGTTTGAGTCAGGTTTTATATTTTTGAGTTTCCTACTTTGTTCTGTAAATGTTTGCTTGTTGCCCCGCCCCCACGGTGACCTCACCCGCCTCTTATGGCTCCACCCTTGCAGGAGTTCGTGGAGAGCAGTCGGCGACTGGAGCGCGCGGGCGGACGTGGGCGGAGCCGGGTGAAAGAGGCGGGATCGGAGGGGGCGGAGATGAAGCCCATGGTGAGTGATCGCGGTGCCGGAGGGAGCGTGGCCAAGCGGAACTGCTCGTCCGCGTTGGGGGCGGGGCCACACTGGGGCGAGGGCGGGGAGTGGGAGGAGCTTCAGGAGTTCCAGGTGTATTGCCTGCTGGTGGGGGTGCTGGTGGACTGGGTGCTGGCAGAGCAGAGAGACCTGGTCCTCTGCCTCAGCGAAGACGTCGTCCTCTTCCTCTGCGTCTGCCTGCCCACCTCCACCCTCTTCCTGGTCGTCAGCCTGCTGCATGCGCCAAGCCCGCCCCCTCGCCGAGTCCGCCTCCAAGTCAGCCGCCATCACTACCGCGTGCTAACAACAGACTAACTCTGGATGAACACTAGTGCATGCTTCATCACCTCCATCATCATCATCATCACTCTGCTGCTTGAACTATTTATGTTTCCTTCTTTTTTATTTTTGTACTTTTTTATGGAGAATATTTTTATAAAAATCTTCCAGCAGCTCTGTGTTTGAGTCTCTGTTCCGCCTCAATTTGGTTGCCATGTTGCTTTCAACCCGACCAGGACTCAGCAGGCAGAAACTCTGAGGTCACTTCCTGTTGCTGGGAGCTGCTGACCTCCTTCTCCACAGCAGATGAGACTGAATCCAGATCACTGAGAACTGAAATCTGATCCGAACCAGAACCACCTTTAGATTGACTTTAACATAAAATTATTGGAAACTTGTTGCCTGCTGGGTCCTCCAGGAATTGACACATAACTTGCTGAGGGTTAACGAGCTGGGTTAACGAGCTGAGGGTTAACGAGCTGAGGGTTAACGAGCTGAGGGTTAACGAGCTGAGGGTAACGAGCTGAGGGTTAACGAGCTGGTTAACCTCAATAACGAAATTCTTGACAAGATGGTTAATGATTAATTAACATGTAGCTTAACCAGTTGCTTAACGAGCTCCTTAAGCTGCTAGCCGGCTGATTAGCTCGTTCAGCTGCAGACAGGAAGTTAACCATGTCCACGTCTCCTGTTTCAGGCTCCAGGGACGAGTTCGGCTTGACCAAACTGGGACTTGTTGCAGAGACATTCCAGAAGTTTATTTTTAGTGTAACATGTTTACTATGGTTTCACTCCAGGGAAAACGACGATATTTTAATACGGAGCAACGTAACAACGTAACCAAGCACTTTATCTGGAAGCGGCTGATGCATTTTTTTGTAGTGATGTCCGTTTTTATAAAACTCAGATCCTAACGCCGTCCGGACTCTTCGCTAACCTCTCTGCTCTGTGGGCGGAGCCGGCCCACATGGAAGGGGCGGGGCCTGCGGACAGGTGGCCCAGCAGCCATTATGCCCTCAGAGAGTGGAGTCGGAGCTGCTGCGGGCTGTCGCCATGGAAATCACGTCCAGCAGCGGGGTGAGGTCATGTGACCGCGAGGACGCCGTCGCGTCGCCGTGGTGGCGGAGCTTCCTGCAGCTGCGGCGGCAGCAATAACACCGGAACCACCAGTCTTCCTGCTTCTCGTCATCCGCTGCCTGACCCGGTTTCGGTTCTGAACCCGCCCAGTGTGACCCGCCCAGTGCGACCCGGTTCTGGTTCCATTAGACGTTGTCAGACTGTTTGTAGCGTCGGTTTGTAACGGCCTGAATCTCTTTCAGAAATATGTTGACCTTCGACCCGAGTCCTAGTGCCCAGCTGGCTCAGCCTCTTACTGGGAGCAAACCAGTCCACCAGACAGAACTCAGAGCGGTTCTGGCACCGGCTCTTTGGATCTTTACTCCATCAGAGGTGCTCCGAGTCGGTCCGGTTCCCTCTGGAGGCGGAGCCTGGTCAAGCCCCGCGTCTGAACCCGTTTCCCATCATGCACCTCACCGTGGCGCCTGCAGGGGAGCCCCTGAGCCGCTAGTTGCACTAAAGATGGAGTTCCTGCAGTGCCGGACGACGGAGTTCGGATTTCAGATTCACCTGAACGCATCATGACCGCTGTTGCTGGGCAGATTAGCTGAACAGTTTCACTCCAACACCAACAGGACCGGCTCGGTACCAGCGGTACGGAGCCGGTTTCTTCATGCAGAGGCCAGTATCATTTCAAAATAAAACAGGAAGTCATCATGACAGGGTTTCTACACAATAAAGTCAGAAAATGTTTCAGTTTCTACACTTTTATCTAAAATATCAAAAAATAAATATTTAATATTTAGGTTTTAGTGACTTTGGTTTTTACTGCTGTTCCAATCTGGACCAGAGGTTCTGACCCAGGTCGGCTCTTAATAAAACCAACATTTTGAAACGGAAACCCAGTTATGACCAGAACATCAGGGTTCAGGAAGGATCCGGTTCTGATCCAAAAACCAGAAAAAGGCCACAAAACATTTCTGTTGGAGGAAAACTCTTCAGCCTCCATCCGACCAATCACAGCACAGGCTCCGCCCACTGAGGATGAGCGGGGCTCGGAGAGGTTCCGGTTCTGGAACTGGAGTCAAACATCAGAACGAACTTCTCTGCCTGGAAACCATCCGAACCCAACCGGACCGACCAAGTCCAGGGTGTGCTGATGGAGTTCCGGTCCGGAGTTCCGGTCCGGAACGCCTCGATGCCATTTTTGTCAGACTGTTTGTTGCCTGTTGCCCCACAACCAGGTTGACTTTGTAAAGTTGCTGCAAAGAATGAACAGCAATGATTTGGCGTCGGTTTCTCCGCGTCATTCAGTTTCTTGGTTGATTTTTCCATGTTTTTCACCAAATATGGATTCATTTTCATCTGAATTTTTTCCGTTGATCCAGAACCAGGAAAGAATCAATGATGAAAAAAAACGTCTTTGGCGACGAAAACCCAGCTTTTATTTTGATATGTCACTTCCTCTTAACAGCAAGCCAATTTGCATATTAACTAAAATTTCTCTATGAGCAAAATAGAAATAAAATGATAAACTGATGACAGAAAGTAAGTAACCATAGAAAATAATCAGCTTCAGGTAAAATGGATTTTCTGACCTTTGAACCTGGTGATGCTCCATCATCAGAAACATTCCTGGATTCTTTCATGGATGTTTGAGAAATATGTTAATCTCCATGGCAACCATTCAGCTGCAAAAGCACCTGGTTGGACGTAGCTCCGCCTTCGAGGCGCAGCTCCTCCTCTGACATGCTCTACATTTAGCTAGCTAAGTAGTTAGCTTGCTAAACCAAATATTAAGCTTCAGCTACAAAAATATTAAATTTGAAAGTTAAATATTTAGCTTGAAACGTTCATATTACCAAATATTTAATACGAATCTGATATTTATAAAAACAGGAACATTCAAAAAATATGACAGAAAAATGAAGCACAAACAAGACAAAGCAAATTATTGCTGTTAATTTTCTTACTGTAACTTTGCAAATGGAACCTGCAGCCAGGTTGCCCTGCAACAGCCAGGTTGCTTTGCAGCAGGTTGCTTGCAACAGCCAGATTGCTTTGCAGCCAGGTTGCTTTGCAACAGCAGATTGCTTTGCAGCCAGGTTGCCCTGTAGCCAGGTTGCTTTGCAGCCAGGTTGCTTTGCAACAGCTAGGTTGCTTTGCAACAGCCAGGTTGCTTTGCAGCCAGGTTGCTTTGCAACAGCTAGGTTGCCCTGTAGCCAGGTTGCTTTGCAGCCAGGTTGCTTTGCAACAGCCAGGTTGCTTTGCAGCCAGGTTGCTTTGCAACAGCCAGATTGCTTTGCAGCCAGGTTGCCCTGTAGCCAGGTTGCTTTGCAGCCAGGTTGCTTTGCAACAGCTAGGTTGCTTTGCAACAGCCAGGTTGCTTTGCAGCCAGGTTGCTTTGCAACAGCTAGGTTGCTTTGCAACAGCCAGGTTGCTTTGCAGCCAGTTGCTTTGCAACAGCCAGGTTGCTTTGCAACAGCCAGGTTACTTTGCAACAGCCAGGTTGCTTTGCAACAGCTAGTTTGCTTTGCAGCCAGGTTGCTTTGCAACAGCCAGGTTGCTTTGCAACAGCCAGGTTGCTTTGCAACAGCCAGGTTGCCCTGTAGCCAGGTTCTTTGCAACAGCCAGGTTGCTTTGCAACAGCTAGGTGCCTGTAGCCAGGTTGCTTTGCAGCCAGGTTGCTTTGCAACAGCTAGGTTGCTTTGCACAGCCAGGTTGCTTTGCAGCCAGGTTGCTTTGCAACAGCTAGGTTGCCCTGTAGCCAGGTTGCTTTGCAGCCAGGTTGCTTTGCAACAGCCAGGTTGCTTTGCAACAGCCAGATTGCTTTGCAGCAGGTTGCCCTGTAGCCAGGTTGCTTTGCAGCCAGGTTGCTTTGCAAAAGCTAGGTTGCTTTGCAACAGCCAGGTTGCTTTGCAGCCAGGTTGCTTTGCAACAGCTAGGTTGCTTTGCAACAGACAGGTTGCTTTGCAGCCAGGTTGCTTTGCAACAGCAGGTTGCTTTGCAACAGCCAGGTTACTTTGCAACAGCCAGGTTGCTTTGCAACAGCCAGGTTGCTTTGCAGCCAGGTTGCTTTGCAGCCAGGTTGCTTTGCACAGCCAGGTTGCCCTGTAGCCAGGTTGCTTTGCAGCCAGGTTGCTTTGCAACAGCCAGGTTGCTTTGCAACAGCCAGGTTGCTTTGCAGCCTGGATGCCCTGGTTGCAGGTTGACTGCAAGTGTGATTATTTTTCTGGTTTGTAACTGAAGATATTCTTGCTTTTGTTTCTCAGTTGGTTTTTATATCATTTCTTATGTCTCTTTGTTTTATAAGAAAACAATTAAAAGCAAAATTTCCGACGGTTTGTGGTTTTTGTTCAGAAACACGCCCAACTCGGCTAACTAGCTCACTAGCATCACCATGAGGACGGGTGTGATTTAAGGCCGGCAGCTTCCAGAGAGTGACACCTGCTGGCCGGAAGTGGAAACAACAGGAAGCGTTTCTGCTGCACCATCTCCAAACAGATGATGTTTATAACTAGAAAATTCCTGAGAAATTTAACCGGGGCCTGCCAAAGTGTGCCCGTCGTTTGGACCCAGCGTTCTGATGCTAAACATTAGCATCCATGCTAAAGAAAGCGCAATGTCATCAATACAATGTGGAGAGTCACAAGCATGACTTACTGCATTCAGTATACTAAATATGGTAATAAGTAAGGGAAATAGCTAATAACCTCATGCAAGGTAAAAGGTTAATGCTAATGCTCTGCCTTTGCTGTGCAAGACAGTGCCCTAACTTGAGAGGAAAGATAATGCAAGCTAATATCATTGCAGCGCCTGTGGCGCTGCATTAGCCACGGGCCGAATCTTAAGGCTTTTATTTGAAATGTTCAGAATGTTTAATTTTAAATGGTCAATGTAATCCCATGTATAACAGTGATTTGGTTAAATCAGACATATAATGGTCAAAAGAGCACTTATTTAATCTAAAAATTCTCAAGGCTTTTATTTGAAATGTTTTTTAAAGTTAATTTAAAATTTCCACACTAATTTCCATGTGTAACAATGGTTGGTTAAAAATAGTTATAAAAGGCCCAAAACACAAGCAGTTCTAAAGTCCAGCTTTTTCTCTGAGTTCTGCCATAGTTAGAACTACAGTGATGCGTTTTTGTAGTCCTAATCAGCTGGCCCCTTTGTGTTCCGTTGCCATGGTAATGGATCCTCTGCCAGCTGTGAGTCAGACAGGGGGAGACTTAATTCTATCAGTTTGAGGCAGCCATGTTCCCTAAAATAGGCATGAGCCAGAAAGGAATCTTAAGGCTTTTATTTTGAAATTTTCATTTAGATTAATTTTAAATGGCCAATCTCATCCCATGTTTAACACTGATTGGGTTAAATCAGTTATATAGTGGTCAAAAGAGCAATTACTTGATGGAAAAATTTTCAAGGCTTTTATTTTGAAATTTACATTAAGCTTAATTTTAATGGTAACACTAATCCCATGTGTAACTATGGAGTTTTGAAATCAGTTCTAAAATTCCCAAAAACCAAGTACTTGTCATGGCCAGCTGATTACTCATCAGTAGTAACTGACAGTTCTGCCATGTTGTAGTTTTTATATTCACCTATGACCTCTTCTGTAGGCACTGAGTGTTCCGCCATGTTGTAGTTCTAACCTTCAGGAATTGTAGTTCTAAAGAGGAGGTCAACTGTCATGTCAGTGTGACACACAAGGAGAGACTTAATTATAAATGCTTGAAGAAGTTAGTTTTTCTGACAGGCCTGAGAGAAATATTCAAGGTTTTATTTTGAAATTTTTCATTCAGCTTAATTTAAAATTTCCACACAAATACTGTCTGTAACAATGGTTGGTTAAAATCAGTGATAAAAAGCTCAAACACAATGTAATTCTAAAGGCCAGCTCATTCCTCCTCAGCAGTAACTGACAGTTCCACCATGTTGTAGTTCTGACAATCAGCTCTGACCTCTTTTGTAGGCACTGAGTGTTCCGCCATGTTGTAGTTCTAACCTTCAGGAATTGTAGTTCTAAAGAGGTCAACTGTCATGTGTGTGAGGCAGAGACAGATTTCTATCTTTGTGAGACAGCTCAGTCAGTTATAATGGAAAAAGCAGCCCGAACAACTCCTTGCCGTTCGGAAACCGGGATACGTATCAGAAAACCGTTTGAAGCATATGAGAGAGCTATTTTTTGTCTCCGATAGTCCTGCAAATCAAATCTGTAGCTCATTCACAGTATTACAGTGACGAGAGAAAAATGGTGTGCGCTGAGGTCTGAAATTTTCCATAAAAGTATGAAAATAATGGTGGAGAGCGTCAGTTAGGCTGGAACTTGATTTTGCTCTAAAGCACCTTGACAGAAAACCGTAAGGCCTAGAAAAATTTCGAAAACATTTTACCGGAGCAGACATTCGTATCGATGTCATGTCCGAGTTTCATACCGATTGCACGATATTTGTGGGCGTAGCGGCGATTTCAAAATTTATTTGGGGTCAGAAATCCACTTCATTTTTCACTCTAGCGGAGCGGCAGTTGGTGGCAGTTATGCTCTGCGTTTCGGCAGTTGGAAATTTTGCTCGTTTTTCGCTTTTTACGTCGCCGTCGTAACGCCGATTCCCCATAAAAGTAATAGCTCCAATGCCGGGAACGAGCCGCACGTTTTGATACCACTTTTGTGGGTGGTCTCGCAGCGGTGCGAGCCGCATTAACGGTAGCGGAAGAAGAAGCTATAATAACTAGAAAATTCCTGAAGAAATTTAACCGCGGCCTGCCAAAGTGTGCCCGTCGGTTTGGACCCAGCGTTCTGATGCTAAACATTAGCATCCATGCTAAGCTTTGCTAAAATGACAAAGTATCATGTGGAGAATCACAAGAATGTTCACTAACATGAACTTGCACCATTCAGTATGTTAAATTAAGTGTATAAGCTAAAATTAGCAAAAATGCTAATGTTAGAATGAATACTGTCAGTAGCATGTGGACAATCACGAGCATGTTCTCTGTAATTTACTTACTCCATTCACCATACCAAATATCGCTAATAAGTCAGAAATAGCTAATACCTCATTTAAGGTAAAAGGCTAATGCTAATGCTCTGCCTTGCTGCGCAGCAGAGCCCTAACCTGACTAAAAAAGATCAAGCAAGCTAATATCATTGCAGCGCCTGCGGCGCTGCATTAGCCACAAACGAATCTTAAGGCTTTTATTTTGAAATTTTCATTGAGATTAATTTTAAATGGCCAATTTCATTCCATGTTTAACACTGATTGGTTTAAATCAGTTATATAGTGGTCAAAAGAGCAATTACTTGATGAAAAAATTGTGAAGGCTTTATTTTGAAATTTACATTAAGCTTAATTTTAATGGTAACAGTAATCCCATGTGTAACTATGGAGTTTTGAAATCAGTTCTAAAATTCCCAAAAAACAAGCTTCATTTTAAATGTCCAAAATAATCCAAAGTTTAACAGTGGTTCTGTTAAAAAGTCACATAATGCCCAAGAGAGCAATTACGTGATATAAAAGAATCTCAGGGCTTTTATTTTGAAATTTTCATTAAGCTTAATTTAAAATGTCCACACACATACTGTGTGTAACAATGGTTGGTTAAAATCAGTGATAAAAAGCCCAAACACAATGTAATTCTAAAGGCCAGCTCATTCCTCCTCAGTAGTAACTGACAGTTCCACCATGTTGTAGTTCTGACAATCAGCTCTGACCTCTTTTGTAGGCACTGAGTGTTCCGCCATGTTGTAGTTCTAACCTTCAGGAATTGTAGTTCTAAAGAGGTCAACTGTCATGTGTGTGAGGCAGAGACAGATTTCTATCTTTGTGAGACAGCTCAGTCAGTTATAATGGAAAAAGCAGCCCGAACAACTCCTTGCCGTTCGGAAACCGTAATACGTATCAGAAAACCGTTTGAAGCGTATGAGAGAGCTATTTTTTGTCTCCGATAGTCCTGCAAATCATATCTGTAGCTCATTCATAGTAATTACAGCGATGAGATAAAAATGGTGTGTGCTGAGGTCTGAAATTTTCCATCAAAGTATGAAAATATATGGTGGAGAGCGTCAGTTAGGCTGGAACTTGATTTTGCTCTAAAGCACCTTGACAGAAAACCGTAAGCCCTAGAAAAATTTTGAAAACATTTTACCGGAGCAGACATTCGTATCGATGTCATGTCCGAGTTTGATACCGATAGCACGATATTTGTGGGCGTGGCGGCGATTTCAAAATTTATTTGGGGTCAGAAATCCACTTCATTTTTCACTCTAGCGGAGCGGCAGTTGGTGGCAGTTATGCTCTGCGTTTCAGCAGTTGGAAATTTCGCTCGTTTTTCGCTTTTTATGTCGCCGTCGTAACGCCGATTCCCCATAAAAGTAATAGCTCCAATGCCGGGAACGAGCCGCACGTTTTGATACCACTTTTGTGGGTGGTCGCGCAGCGGTGCGAGCCGCATTAACGGTAGCGGAAGAAGAAGTTATAACTAGAAAATTCCTGAAGAAATTTAACCGGGGCCTGCCAAAGTGTGCCCGTCGATTTGGACCCAGCGTTCTGATGCTAAACATTAGCATCCATGCTAAAGAAAGCTGCAATGTCATCAATAGCACGTGGAGATTCACAAGCATGACTTACTGCATTCAGGAAACTAAATATGGGTAATAAGTAAGGAAAATAGCTAATACCTCATGCAAGGTAAAAGGCTAATGCTAATGCTCTGCCTTAGCCCTAACCTGAGTGGAAAAGATCATGCAGGATAATCTTATTGCACTGCCTATGGCAGTGCACTGGTGGGGAACAGAGAAATGCTAATGTTTGTGCTAATGCTAATGCACTGTCTTGCTGCGCAAGACAGTGCCCTAACTTGAGACGAAAAGATAATGCAAGCTAATATCATTGCAGCGCCTGCGGCGCTGCATTAGCCACGGCCGAATCTTAAGGCTTTTATTTTAAAATGTTCAGAATGTTTAATTTTAAATGGTCAATGTAATCCCATGTATAACAGTGATTTGGTTAAATCAGACATATAATGGTCAAAAGAGCACTTATTTAATCTAAAAATTCTCAAGGCTTTTATTTTGAAATTTTTTAAAGCTTAATTTAAAATTTCCACTAATTCCATGTGTAACAATGGTTGGTTAAAAATAGTTATAAAAGGCCCAAAACACAAGCAGTTCTAAAGTCCAGCTTTTTTCTCTGAGTTCTGCCATAGTTAGAACTACAGTGATGCGTTTTTGTAGTCCTAATCAGCTGGCCCCTTTGTGTTCCGTTGCCATGGTAATGGATCCTCTGCCAGCTGTGTCAGACAGGGGGACTTAATTCTATCAGTTTGAGGCAGCCATTTTCCCTAAAATAGGCATGAGCCAGAAAGGAATCTTAAGGCTTTTATTTGAAATTTTCATTGAGATTAATTTTAAATGGCCAATCTCATCCCATGTTTAACACTGATTGGGTTAAATCAGTTATATAGTGGTCAAAAGAGCAATTACTTGATGAAAAAATTGTCAAGGCTTTTATTTTGAAATTTACATTAAGCTTAATTTTAATGGTAACACTAACCCCATGTGTAACTATGGAGTTTTGAAATCAGTTCTAAAATTCCCAAAAACCAAGTACTTGTCATGGCCAGCTGATTCCTCATCAGTAATAACTGACAGTTCTGCCATGTTGTAGTTTTTATATTCACCTATGACCTCTTCTGTAGGCACTGAGTGTTCCGCCATGTTGTAGTTCTAACGTTCAGGAATTGTAGTTCTAAAGAGCAGCTGATTCCTCCTCAGTAGTAACTGACAGTTCCGCCATGTTGTAGTTCTGACAATCAGCTCTGACTCTTTTGTAGGCACTGAGTGTTCTGCCATGTTGTAGTTCTAACCTGCAGTCATTGTAGTTCTAAAGAGCAGCTCATTCCTCCTCAGTAGTAACTGACAGTTCCACCATGTTGTAGTTGTTATATTCACCTATGACCTCTTCTGTAGGCACTCAGTGTTCCGCCATGTTGTAGTTCTAACCTTCAGAAATTGTAGTTCTAAAGAGGTCAACTGTCATGTCAGTGTGACACATAAGGAGAGACTTAATTTTAAATGCTTGAAGAAGTTAGTTTTTCTGACAGGCCTGAGAGAAATATTCAAGGTTTTATTTTGAAATTTTCATTCAGCTTAATTTTAAATGTCCAAAATAATCCAAAGTTTAACAGTGGTTTTGTTAAAAAAGTCACATAATGCCCAAGAGAGCAATTACGTGATATAAAAGAATCTCAGGGCTTTTATTTTGAAATTTTCATTAAGGTTAATTTAAAATTGCCACACTAATCCTGTGTGTAACAATGGTTGCTTAAAATCAGTTATAAAAGCTCAAACACAATGTAATTCTAAAGGCCAGCTCATTCCTCCTCAGTAGTAACTGACAGTTCCACCATGTTGTAGTTCTGACAATCAGCTCTGACCTCTTTTGTAAGCACTGAGTGTTCCACCATGTTGTAGTTCTAACCTTCAGGAATTGTAGTTCTAAAGAGGTCAACTGTCATGTGTGTGAGGCAGAGACAGATTTCTATCTTTGTGAGACAGCTCAGTCAGTTATAATGGAAAAAGCAGCCCGAACAACTCCTTGCCGTTCGGGAACCGTGATATGTATCGGAAAACCGTTTGAAGCATATGAGAGAGCTATTTTTTGTCTCCGATAGTCCTGCAAATCATATCTGTAGCTCATTTACAGTAATTACAGCGATGAGAGAAAAATGGTGTGCGCTGAGGTCTGAAATTTTCCAGAAAAGTATGAAATATATGGTGGAGAGCGTCAGTTAGGCTGGAACTTGATTTTGCTCTAAAGCACCTTGACTGAAAACCGTAAGCCCTAGAAAAATTTTGAAAACATTTTACCGGAGCAAACATTCGTATCTATGTCATGACCGAGTTGATACCAATAGCACGATATTTGTGGGCGTGGCGGCGATTTCAAAATTTATTTGGGGTCTGAAATCCACTTCATTTTTCACTCTAGCGGAGCGGCAGTTGGTGGCAGTTATGCTCTGCGTTTCGGCAGTTGGAAATTTCGCTCGTTTTTCGCTTTTTACGTCGCCGTCGTAACGCCGATTCCCCATAAAGTAATAGCTCCAATGCCGGGAACAAGCCGCACGTTTTGATACCACTTTTGTGGGTGGGCTCGCAGCGGTGCGAGCCGCATTCCGGTCTACGGAAGAATAAGTTATAACTAGAAAATTCCTGAAGAAATTTAACCGGGGCCTGCCAAAGTGTGCCCGTCGGTTTGGACCCAGCGTTCTGATGCTAAACATTAGCATCCATGCTAAAGAAAGCTGCAATGTCATCAATACAATGTGGAGAGTCACAAGCATGTATAGTAAATATGGGTAATAAGTAAGGGAAATAGCTAATACCTCATGCAAGGTAAAAGGCTAATGCTAATGATCTGCCTTGCTGCGCAAGGCAGAGCCCTAACCTGAGTGGAAAGGATCATGCAGGATAATCTTATTGCACTGCCTACGGCAGTGCACTGGTGGGAAACAGAGAACTGCTAATGTTTGTGCTAATGCTAATGCACTGTCTTGCTGTGCAAGACAGTGCCCTGACTTGAGAGGAAAAGATAATGCAAGCTAATATCATTGCAGCGCCTGCGGCGCTGCATTAGCCACGGCCGAATCTTAAGCTTTTATTTGAAATGTTCAGAATGTTTAATTTTAAATGGTCAATGTAATCCCATGTATAACAGTGATTTGGTTAAATCAGACATATAATGGTCAAAAGAGCACTTATTTAATCTAAAAATTCTAAAGGCTTTTATTTTGAAATTTTTTTTAAAGCTTAATTTAAAATTTCCACACTAATTCCATGTGTAACAATGGTTGGTTAAAAATAGTTATAAAGGCCCAAAACACAAGCAGTTCTAAAGTCCAGCTTTTTTCTCTGAGTTCTGCCATAGTTAGAAATACAGTGATGCGTTTTTGTAGTCCTAATCAGCTGGCCCCTTTGTGTTCCGTTGCCATGGTAATGGATCCTCTGCAGCTGTGAGTCAGACAGGGGAGACTTAATTCTATCAGTTTGAGGCAGCCATTTTGCCTAAAATAGGCATGAGCCAGAAAGGAATCTTAAGGCTTTTATTTCGAAATTTTCATTGAGATTAATTTTAAATGGCCAATCTCATCCCATATTTAACACTGATTGGGTTAAATCAGTTATATAGTGGTCAAAAGAGCAATTACTTAATGGAAAAATTGTCAAGGCTTTTATTTTGAAATTTACATTAAGCTTAATTTTAATGGTAACACTAATCCCATGTGTAACTATGGAGTTTTGAAATCAGTTCTAAAATTCCCAAAACCAAGTACTTGTCATGGCCAGCTGATTACCCTCAGTAGTAACTGACAGTTCTGCCATGTTGTAGTTCTGCCAATCAGCTCTGACCTCTTTTGTAGGCACTGAGTGTTCCGCCATGTTGTAGTTCTAACCTGCAGTCATTGTAGTTCTAAAGAGCAGCTCAGTCCCCCTCAGTAGTAACTGACAGTTCCACCATGTTGTAGTTTTTATATTCACCTATGACCTCTCTGTAGGCACTGAGTGTTCCGCCATGTTGTAGTTCTAACCTTCAGGAATTGTAGTTCTAAAGAAAGGTCAATTGTCATGTCAGTGTGACACACAAGGAGAGACTTAATTATAAATGCTTGAAGAAGTTAGTTTTTCTGACAGGCCTGAGAGAAATATTCAAGGTTTTATTTTGAAATTTCCATTCAGCTTAATTTAAAGTTTCCACACAAATACTGTGTGTAACAATGGTTGCTTAAAATCAGTTATAAAAAGCCCAAACACAATGTAATTCTAAAGGCCAGCTCATTCCTCCTCAGTAGTAACTGACAGTTCTGCCATGTTGTAGTTCTGACAATCAGCTCTGACCTCTTTTGTAGGCACTGAGTGTTCCGCATGTTGTAGTTCTAACCTGCAGTCATTGTAGTTCTAAAGAGCAGCTCAGTCCTCCTCAGTAGTAACTGACAGTTCCACCATGGTGTAGTTTTTATATTCACCTATGACCTCTTCTGTAGGCACTGAGTGTTCCGCCATGTTGTAGTTCTAACCTTCAGGAATTGTAGTTCTAAAGAGGAGGTCAACTGTCATGTCAGTGTGACACACAAGAGGCTTAATTCTAAGTGCTTGAAGAAGTTAGTTTTTCTGACAGGCCTGAGAGAAATATTCAAGGTTTTATTTCCAAATTTTTATTAAGCTTAATTTAAAATTGCCAAACTAATCCTGTCTGTAACAGTGGTTTACAATCAGTTATAAAAGCCCAAACACAATGTAATTCTAAAGGCCAGCTCAGTCCTCCTCAGTAGTAACTGACAGTTCCACCATGTTGTAGTTTTTATATTCACCTATGACCTCTTCTGTAGGCACTGAGTGTTCCGCCATGTTGTAGTTCTAACCTTCAGAAATTGTAGTTCTAAGAGGTTCAACACACAAGGAGAGACTTAATTCTAAATGCTTGAAGAAGTCAGTTTTCTGACAGGCCTGAGAGAAATATTCAAGGTTTTTATTTTGAAATTTTCATTAAGCTTCATTTTTAAATGTCCAAAATAATCCAAAGTTTAACAGTGGTTTTGTTAAAAAAGTCACATAATGCCCAAGAGAGCAATTACGTGATATTAAAGAATCTCAAGGCTTTTATTTTGAAATTTTCATTAAGCTTAATTTAAAATTGCCACACTAATCCTGTGTGTAACAATGGTTGCTTACAATCAGTTATAAAGCCCAAACACAATGTAATTCTAAAGGCCAGCTCATTCCTCCTCAGTAGTAACTGACAGTTCCACCATGTTGTAGTTCTGACAATCAGCTCTGACTCTTTTGTAGGCACTGAGTGTTCCGCCATGTTGTAGTTCTAACCTTCAGGAATTGTAGTTCTAAAGAGGTCAACAGTCATGTGTGTGAGGCAGAGACAGATTTCTATCTTTGTGAGACAGCTCAGTCAGTTTATAATGGAAAAAGCAGCCCGAACAACTCCTTGCCGTTCGGAACCGTGATACGTATCGGAAAACCGTTTGAAGCATATGAGAGAGCTATTTTTTGTCTCCGATAGTCCTGCAAATCAAATCTGTAGCTCATTCATAGTAATTACAGCGATGAGAGAAAAATGGTGTGCGCTGACGTCTGAAATTTTCCAGAAAGTATGAAAATATATGGTGAAGAGCGTCAGTTAGGCTGGAACTTGATTTTGCTCTAAAGCACCTTGACAGAAAACCCGTAAGCCTAGAAAAATTTTGAAAACATTTTACCGGAGCAAACATACGTATCGATGTCATGTCCGAGTTTCATACCGATAGCACGATAACTGTGGGCGTGGCGGCGATTTCAAAATTTATTTGGGGTCAGAATCGCACTGCTTCCCACACTCTAACGAAACGTCAGTTACACTCTAGGTTTTGGCAGTTGAGCTTTTCGGTTCGGCAGTTGGAATTTTGCTCGTTTTTTGCTTTTTACGTCGCCGTCGTAACGCCGATTCCCCATAAAAGTAATAGCTCCAATGCCGGGGAACGAGCCGCACGTTTTGATACCACTTTTGTGGGTGGCTCGCAGCGGTGCGAGCCGCATTCCGGTCTACGGAAGAATAATAAATAACTAGAAAATTCCTGAAGAAATTTAACCGGGGCCTGCCAAAGTGTGCCCGTCGGTTTGGACCCAGCGTTCTGATGCTAAACATTAGCATCCATGCTAAGCTTTGCTAAAAATGACAAAGTATCATGTGGAGAATCACAAGAATGTTCACTAACATGAACTTGCACCATTCAGTATGTTAAATTAAGTGTATAAGCTAAAATTAGCAAAAATGCTAATGTTAGAATGAATACTGTCAGTAGCATGTGGACAATCACGAGCATGTTCTCTGTAATTTACTTACTCCATTCACCATACCAAACATCGCTAATAAGTCAGAAATAGCTAATACCTCATTAAGGTAAAAGGCTAATGCTAATGCTCTGCCTTGCTGCGCAAGGCAGAGCCCTAACCTGACTAAAAAAGATCAAGCAAGCTAATATCATTGCAGCGCCTGCGGCGCTGCATTAGCCACAAACGAATCTTAAAGCTTTTATTTTGAAATTTTCATTGAGATTAATTTTAAATGGCCAATCTCATCCCATGTTTAACACTGATGGGTTAAATCAGTTATATAGTGGTCAAAAGAGCAATTACTTGATGGAAAATTGTCAAGGCTTTTATTTTGAAATTTACATTAAGCTTAATTTTAATGGTAACACTAATCCCATGTGTAACTATGGAGTTTTGAAATCAGTTCTAAAATTCCCAAAAACCAAGTACTTGTCATGGCCAGCTGATTCCTCATCAGTAATAACTGACAGTTCTGCCATGTTGTAGTTTTTATATTCACCTATGACCTCTTTTGTAGGCATTGAGTGTTCTGCCATGTTGTAGTTCTAACCTTCAGGAATTGTAGTTCTAAAGAGCAGCTCAGTCCTCCTCAGTAGTAACTGACAGTTCCACCATGTTTGTAGTTTTTATATTCACCTATGACCTCTTTTGTAGGCACTGAGTGTTCCGCCATGTTGTAGTTCTGACCTTCAGGAATTGTAGTTCTAAAGAGGAGGTCAACTGTCATGTCAGTGTGACACACAAGGAGAGACTTAATTCTAAATGCTTGAAGAAGTTAGTTTTTCTGACAGGCCTGAGAGAAATATTCAAGGTTTTATTTGAAATTTTCATTCAGCTTAATTTAAAATTTCCACACAAATACTGTGTGTAACAATGGTTGCTTAAAATCAGTTATAAAAGCCCAAACACAATGTAATTCTAAAGGCCAGCTCATTCCTCCTCAGTAGTAACTGACAGTTCTGCCATGTTGTAGTTCTGACAATCAGCTCTGACCTCTTTTGTAGGCACTGAGTGTTCCGCCATGTTGTAGTTCTGACCTTCAGGAATTGTAGTTCTAAAGAGGAGGTCAACTGTCATGTCAGTGTGACACACAAGGAGAGACTTAATTCTAATGCTTGAAGAAGTTAGTTTTTCTGACAGGCCTGAGAGAAATATTCAAGGTTTTATTTTGAAATTTTCATTCAGCTTAATTTAAAATTTCCACACAAATACTGTGTGTAAACAATGGTTGCTTAAAATCAGTTATAAAACCCAAACACATGTAATTCTAAAGGCCAGCTCATTCCTCCTCAGTAGTAACTGACAGTTCTGCCATGTTGTAGTTCTGACAATCAGCTCTGACCTCTTTTGTAGGCAATGAGTGTTCCGCCATGTTGTAGTTCTAACCTTCAGGAATTGTAGTTCTAAAGAGGTCAACAGTCATGTGTGTGGGGCAGAGACAGATTTCTATCTTTGTGAGACACCCAATCAGTTATAATGGAAAAAGCAGCCCGAACAACTCCTTGCCGTTCCGGAACCGTGATACGTATCGGAAAACCGTTTGAAGCATATGAGAGAGCTATTTTTCGTCTCCGATAGACCTGCAAATCAAATCTGTAGCTCATTCACAGTAATTACAGCGATGAGAGAAAAATGGTGTGTGCTGAGGTCTGAAATTTTCCTTAAAAGTATGAAAATATATGGTGGAGAGCGTCAGTTAGGCTGGAACTTGATTTTGCTCTAAAGTACCTTGACAGAAAACCGTAAGCCCTAGAAAAATTTTGAAAACATTTTACCGGAGCAGACATTCGTATCTATGTCATGACCGAGTTTGATACCGATAGCACGATATTTGTGGTCGTGACGGCGATTTCAAAATTTATTTGGGGTCAGAATCGCACTGCTTCCCACACTCTAACGAAACGTCAGTTACACTCTAGGTTTTGGCAGTTGAGCTTTTCGGTTCGGCAGTTGGAAATTTTGCTCGTTTTTCGCTTTTTACGTCGCCGTCGTAACGCCGATTCCCCATAAAAGTAATAGCTCCAATGCCGGGAACAAGCCGCACGTTTTGATACCACTTTTGTGGGTGGGCTCGCAGCGGTGCGAGCCGCATTCCGGTCTACGGAAGAATAAGTTATAAGAATAAAGAGGCATTCTATTAGGTGAAGAACAATAGGTGCCTGCCATGCAATGCATGGAGGCAGTGACTGACTTGCTTCGCAAGTCAGTCACTGCTCTCCTTATGCATTGCTATGGGCAGGCCCCAATAAAGACAGAGACATTCTATTGGGTGTAGAATAATAGGTGCCTGCCATGCAATGCATGGAGGCAGTTACTGACTTGCTTCGCAAGTCAGTCACTGCTCTCCTTATGCATTGCTATGGGCAGGCCCCAATAATAAAGAGATATTCTATTAGGTGTAGAACAATAGGTGCCTGCCATGCAATGCATGGAGGCAGTGACTGACATTGCTATGGGCAGGCCCCAATAACAGACATTATTTAAGATGCTTTACTCGGTTATTTAAGGTTTGCATAAATTTGTGATGGAAGCGAGAAGGTCAGGAATGAAATATTGAACTGATGAGAGAATGCAGAGCCTGCTGCTGGCAGAGCTCCGCCTCTACTGTAACATTTCTTCACCTTAGCTAACTAATGAAGCTGCAAAGGAAATCAAATTAGCGTTTTCCTGAAGTGTCTGAAGAACTGAGATGCCTTTAATTCCTGAGAGAAAATCTTAGAAACTCTTAGATAATTCCTGAAGTGATGTTAGCTTCTGTTGTGGTGGACCTGATAAAATCCAGAAATGTTCTGGTTTAATGAAGAACATTTATTTGGAGCTTTGCCTCTCATTAAAGCTCGTCGTCGTCTTCACTGGCCAAATCCAGCTCCTTGTCTTTCCGCTCGGCGCTCTCTGTCACAAACTCCTTCTGCTGCTCCTCCAGCGCCTGCAGCTCCCCCTGCAGGCGCTCCAGATGCAGCGCGCGCCGGTTCCTCAGCAGGCGCCGTGGGAACGGGTTCATGTCGCAGAAAGCAATGGCCGCCAACTTCCTGTTGAGGAGAGACGCCATTTTCAGCCAATGGAGCTGAATGATAAATGATCACAATAAACAACAATATTGTTGTTTGATTTAATAATGAATAGTAAACTTTAAATTCTAATGAACATTTAACACTGGAATGGGAAGACATTTAAACAAATGAAATGAAGTATCTCTGGAAACAAAACAACCCTTTAAAATAAAGTTTAAACACCAAACTGAAAACTTTCTCACCCAGTTTCTGCTGGAAAAACAATAAATCAAGAAGTTACAGTTACAGTTAATTGAACAGCACAAGAAGTGATTGACTGAAACACACTGAGCGTTTGCTGCAACCCAGAGTGTTCCCACAGTCAGCGTTCCCACACACAGACCGTTCCCACAGACACAGAGCGTTCCCACACACACAGGGTTCCCACAGATACAGAGCGTTCCCACAGATACAAAGCGTTCCCACACACAGACCGTTCCCACAGATACAGAGCGTTCCCACACACACAGGGTTCCCACAGATACAGAGCGTTCCCACAGATACAAAGCGTTCCCACATACAGAGCGTTGCCACACACACAGCTTTCCCTCAGACACAGAGCGTTCCCCCAGACAGAGCGTTCCCACACACAGAGCGTTCCCACAGATACAGAGCGTTCCCACAGATACAGAGCGTTCCCACAGATACAGAGCGTTCCCACAGATACAGAGCGTTCCCACAGACAGAGCGTTCCCACAGATACAGAGCGTTCCCCACACAGAGCGTTCCCACAGATACAGAGCGTTCCCACAGATACAGAGCGTTCCCACAGACAGAGCGTTCCCACAGATACAGAGCGTTCCCCCAGACAGAGCGTTCCCACACACAGAGCGTTCCCACAGATACAGAGCGTTCCCACAGATACAGAGCGTTCCCACAGACAGAGCGTTCCCACAGATACAGAGCGTTCCCACAGATACAGAGCGTTCCCACAGACAGAGCGTTCCCACAGATACAGAGCGTTCCCCACACAGAGCGTTCCCACAGATACAGAGCGTTCCCACAGATACAGAGCGTTCCCACAGACAGAGCGTTCCCACAGATACAGAGCGTTCCCACAGATACAGAGCGTTCCCACAGACAGAGCGTTCCCACAGATACAGAGCGTTCCCACAGACAGAGCGTTCCCACAGATACAGAGCGTTCCCACAGATACAGAGCGTTCCCACAGACAGAGCGTTCCCACAGACAGAGCGTTCCCACAGATACAGAGCGTTCCCACAGATACAGAGCGTTCCCACAACTAGATTTAAGGTGCACCTGCTGTCGGTGACGGTCTTGGTGAAGAAGCGCAGGTACTGGTAGATCTCCACGCTGTCGTGGATCTTCAGCAGGTCGTCTTCTTTGTACTTGAACAGGGCCAGAGCGTACCTGAAGATCACCTGCAGCCGGAGGCGGGCAACTAGTTAGAGGGGCAGCAGGGGTAGTTTCTCTTGTGGTGCGTTCAGGACAGTGATGTGCGGCGAGGTTCATAGCTGGTCAGGTACTGACAGTCATAATCAGGTTTACAAACATAGACCTCCTGCATGTTGTTGTTTACATAAGGAAATTTCATGCATGCAGACGATGGAGGCAAAAAGACAATTCATCTACATGTCATCCACAGCCGCGCTGCGGCAGCAGAATAACTAGATATTCTTCAATTCATGCTCCACAGCAAAGAGAAAACCGTTAAAGTCCAACTCAAACCTTTCCTTTCTCACTCTGTCAACGCAGCTACAACGCAGACTCGTTGGCATAACAACTGACAACAACAAAACAAACAAAACACAGAGCAGAACATTCAGTCTGTTGCAGCAGTTTGGTTTTAGGCTTAATGTCTGTTTTGCAATTATTAATGAGTGATTGATGTGACAAGAGGAGAAAACTAAATATATTGCTGCCCTTCACTGTATAGCTAGCTCCATGACTAGCTCCATGACTAGCTCCATGACTAGCTCCATGGCTAGCTCCATGACTAGCTACATGGCTAGCTCCATGACTAGCTCCATGACTAGCTCCATGGCTAGCTCCATGACTAGCTCCATGGCTAGCTCCATGACTAGCTACATGGCTAGCTCCATGGCTAGCTCCATGACTAGCAACATGACTAGCTCCATGACTAGCTCCATGGCCAGCTCCATGGCTAACTCCATGACTAGCTCCATGGCTAGCTCCATGGCTAGCTCCATGGCTAGCTCCATGACTAGCAACATGACTAGCTCCATGACTAGCTCCATGGCTAGCTCCATGACTAGCTCCATGACTAGCTCCATGGCTAGCTCCATGACTAGCTCCATGGCTAGCTCCATGACTAGCTCCATGGCTAGCTCCATGGCTAGCTCCATGACTAGCTCCATGACTAGCTCCATGGCTAGCTCCATGACTAGCTCCATGGCTAGCTCCATGACTAGCTACATGGCTAGCTCCATGGCTAGCTCCATGACTAGCAACATGACTAGCTCCATGACTAGCTCCATGGCCAGCTCCATGGCTAACTCCATGACTAGCTCCATGGCTAGCTACATGGCTAGCTCCATGGCTAGCTCCATGACTAGCAACATGACTAGCTCCATGACTAGCTCCATGGCTAGCTCCATGACTAGCTCCATGACTAGCTCCATGGCTAGCTCCATGACTAGCTCCATGGCTAGCTCCATGACTAGCTACATGGCTAGCTCCATGGCTAGCTCCATGACTAGCAACATGACTAGCTCCATGACTAGCTCCATGGCTAGCTCCATGACTAGCTCCATGGCTAGCACCATGACTAGCTCCATGACTAACTCCATGACTAGCTCCATGGCTAGCTCCATGACTAGCTCCATGACTAGCTCCATGGCTAGCTCCATGGCTAGCTCCATGACTAGCTCCATGGCTAGCTCCAAGACTAGCTCCATGACTAGCTCCATGGCTAACTCCATGACTAGTCATGTAGCTCCATGACTAGCTCCATGGCTAGCTCCATGACTAGCTCCATGACTAGCTCCATGACTAGCTCCATGGCTAACTCCATGACTAGCTCCATGACTAGCTCCATGGCTAGCTCCATGACTAGCTCCATGACTAGCTCCATGGCTAGCTCCATGGCTAGCTCCATGACTAGCTCCATGACTAACTCCATGACTAGCTCCATGGCTAGCTCCATGACTAGCTCCATGACTAGCTCCATGACTAGCTCCATGGCTAGCTCCATGACTAGCTCCATGGCTAGCTCCATGACTAGCTCCATGACTAGCTCCATGGCTAACTCCATGACTAGCTCCATGACTAGCTCCATGACTAGCTCCTTGGCTAACTCCATGACTAGCTCCATGACTAACTCCATGACTAGCTCCATGGCTAGCTCCATGACTAGCTCCATGGCTAGCTCCATGGCTAGCTCCATGACTAGCTCCATGGCTAGCTCCATGACTAGCTCCATGACTAGCTCCATGGCTAGCTCCATGGCTAACTCCATGACTAGCTCCATGACTAGCTCCATGGCTAACTCCATGGCTAGCTCCATGACTAGCTCCATGACTAGCTTCATGGCTAGCTCCATGGCTAGCTCCATGGCTAGCTTCATGGCTAGCTCCATGACTAGCTCCATGACTAGCTCCTTGGTTAACTCCATGACTAGCTCCATGACTAACTCCATGACTAGCTCCATGGCTAGCTCCATGACTAGCTCCATGGCTAGCTCCATGACTAGCTCCATGACTGGCTTCATGGCTAGCTCCATGGCTTGCTCTATGGCTAGCTTCATGGCTAGCTCCATGACTAGCTCCATGGCTAACTCCATGGCTAGCTCCATGACTAGCTCCATGACTAGCTCCATGGCTAACTCCATGGCTAGCTCCATGGCTAGCTCCATGACTAGCTCCATGACTAGCTTCATGGCTAGCTCCATGGCTTGCTCTATGGCTAGCTTCATGGCTAGCTCCATGACTAGCTCCATGGCTAACTCCATGGCTAGCTCCATGACTAGCTCCATGACTAGCTTCATGGCTAGCTCCATGGCTAGCTTCATGGCTAGCTCCATGACTAGCTCCATGACTAGCTCCATGACTAGCTCCTTGGCTAACTCCATGACTAGCTCCATGACTAACTCCATGACTAGCTCCATGGCTAGCTCCATGACTAGCTCCATGGCTAGCTCCATGACTAGCTCCATGGCTAGCTCCATGGCTAACTCCATGGCTAGCTCCATGACTAGCTCCATGACTAGCTCCATGGCTAACTCCATGACTAGCTCCATGGCTAGCTCCATGACTAGCTCCATGGCTAACTCCATGGCTAGCTCCATGACTAGCTCCATGACTAGCTCCATGGCCAACTCCATGACTAGCTCCATGACTAGCTCCATGGCTAACTCCATGGCTAGCTCCATGACTAGCTCCATGACCAGCTCCATGACTAGCTCCATGGCTAACTCCATGACTAGCTCCTTGGCTAGCTCCATGGCTAGCTTCATGGCAAGGTCCCTGGCTAGCTCCATGACTAGCTCCATGGCTAGCTTCATGGCTAGGTCCATGGCTAGCTCCATGACTAGCTCCATGACTAGCTTCATGGCTAGCTCCATGACTAGCTCCATGACTAGCTCCATGGCTAGCTCCATGGCTAGCTCCATGGCTAACTCCATGACTAGCTCCATGACTAACTCCATGACTAGCTCCATGGCTAGCTCCATGGCTAGCTCCATGACTAGCTCCATGGCTAACTCCATGGCTAGCTCCATGACTAGCTCCATGACTAGCTCCATGGCTAACTCCATGACTAGCTCCATGACTAGCTCCATGGCTAACTCCATGGCTAGCTCCATGACTAGCTCCATGGCTAGCTCCATGGCTAGCTTCATGGCTAGCTCCATGGCGAGCTCCATGACTAGCTCCATGGCTAGCTCCATGGCTAGCTTCATGGCTAGGTCCATGGCTAGCTCCATGACTAGCTCCTTGGCTAGCTCCATGGCTAGCTTCATGGCAAGGTCCCTGGCTAGCTCCATGGCTAGATCCATGGCTAGCTCCATGACTAGCTCCATGGCTAGCTTCATGGCTAGCTTCATGGCTAGGTCCATGACTAGCTCCATGGCTAGCTCCATGGCTAGCTCCATGACTAGCTCCATGGCTAGCTCCACAGCATGGTGTATTTATGTTTCTATTTATTTATCTTTGTTAATCTGCTCTGTACAGTTTCTGAAAAAACAGACAGTGGTTTGGATTTGGGGAGATCGAAGGTCTTGCACTAAATGTAGCGAAACTAGCCGAGCGAAATGATCCAAAATGCCAACATGCAGTGACTGGCTGCTGCCAGGAAGTCACAGGAAGATGCAATTTTATATTTTGTAGATTTGTTCTAAAGAAGTATGTTTTTTCTAGCCATGAAGCTTCTAGCTTCATGGCTAGCTCCATGGCTAGCTTGCTGTTGCTGTCTCTTCCTCTGCAGTGTGGAGTGTCAATGTCTGGGATCATGAGCGCCCCCTGCCATGAGGCCAGAGAACTGCCTGCCTCACCTCCAGTTCTCCGGTTTCTGATCGCTGCTGAGCACGAAACACGTTGCACACACAGTTGGTGACAAAATCAGTGTACATTATATACATGAGCTAAATGATGTAAAATCAGTTGATACATTAAATGTTTTTTAGCCATTTAATTGGCGCCGTTCAGACAGGAGGAGCTGCTATCGACTGGCAGCCAGTGCAGTTAGTGAGACGCTGATCAGTCCAGGTGAGGCTCGGCTTCCTGCTGCCTCACCTGCTGCACTTCTGAGCATTTTAATGAAAATATGCAAAAATTCAGCAATTTTGATCAAAAAAATTATCAAAATTGTCTAAGCTAAATGAAAAATGAATACTTTGTAGTTAAAACCGCTGGGTGAAAATCTGAATTATTTTATCACTATATTTTCCACGTCACCAGTTCAGGGTCAGTCCTCTGAGTTGTGGCCCTTTCAGAGCCAGTTTGGTGTTGTGGTGCGTTCAGGGTACCTTGGAGCCCTCGTACAGGAAGGCGTCCCACAGCGGCAGCAGGATGCCGCTGGGCAGACTCTCCACGAAGACGACCAGGAACCAGTTGAAGGTGACCAGCGACACGTCAACCCCGTGACCCTCCAGGTGAGCCGCCAGCCGGGGGAGTTTCTCTGCCATGAAGTCCTTCAGGACCCGCTGGTCGGCCTGAACGGGAACGCATCATCAGCGGGCGACCCGTCACCGGGGATGACGGCGCCCGGCTGAGACTCACCTGAGAGGCCAGCAGGTTCTTAGTGTAGTAGTCCTGAGGCATGATGCCGTCCACCAGCGCCACCAGGCACCAGAAGGCGTCTTCCTCGCTCTGCAGGACCAGCAGGGCGACGGCCGCCAGCCTGAGGGACACCGCAAGGTCACCACGGGGTCACCACGGGGTCACCTGACCAGTGTCAACCCTCCTACCTGTTAAGCCCCTGGCAGTAGCCGACTGCTGGGTTGTGCCAGGAGAACGCCAGCAAGATGTGGCGCAGCTGCTGGAGGGCGGGGCTTGAGGGCGAGGAGAAGTTCTGATTGGTGGTCAGGGTTCTGTGCAGGTCCAGCTGGATCTGCCTGCAGGCTGGGTGCGGCGACGTCCGGCTCTTTTCGCACAGCTGCAAGCGCAGTGAGGGTCAGTCGCAGCTCGGCCGCACCGCGTCGGCCCGGAGCGTCGGCCCGGAGCGTCGGCCCGGAGCGTCGGCCCGGAGCGTCGGCCCGGAGCGTCGGCCCGGAGCGTCGACCTACCTGCTGGTACCGCTGGGGTGGCGCTCCCAGACGGTTCTGGTTCTGGTCCGGACCAGCCAGCGCCACATTCTCTGCCGGTACTGCTGAGGGACGCCGGCGCGCAGCAGAACCTTCAGCTCTGGAGACGGACACAAGGTCGTCCTCAGAGCGGCCGGCCAGGTACTGTGCCCAGCGGGCCAGCAGGGGGCGCTCCATGCTGTCCTGCAGGACCAGACACAACCAGAACCAGAACCGGCCCAATGGGTTAGAGCAGCAGGAAACACTTATACAATAACATTCATGTTTGCTCTGTCATCCAATAAGGTTTCAGCAAAGCTTCTAATATTTTATGATGTCATGAACAGTGGTGCAGTAAACCCTGAATTGTGTCTGCAGGCAATAGAGAAGGACCTGCTGCAGCAACAGGAAGGGGCGGGACGGACCGCTGTCAGTCTCATGCCTTTTATGGAAATGGGGCCGTTGCATTCCGGAAGTGAAGGGGGCGCTATTTCCTATATTCCAGTTTTGATTTTCCTTTATCTGTGATATATTTTCACCTTTAGGAAGGATTTTTCACTCTCAGCTTGTATGTGATCTTTTGTTTAACAGATTCTGTAGCTTCCTCTGTTCTTCTAAATCTGCATCTTTTGGGCCTGATACTGCCTCTAGTGGCGAGGGGACATAACACAACTAATATCATTACTTTACACTAAGATCAAACAAGCTGAGAGTGAAAAGCAAAGCAAAATCAAAAGTGGATGATAATATAGGAAATAGCGCCCCTTCACTTCTGGAGTGCAACGGCCCCATTTGCATATAAGGCATGAGACTGACAGAGGTCCGTCCCGCCCCTTCCTGTTGCTGCCACAGGTGAACTAGAGGCAATCAGGCAGCAGCCTGTCAGTCGGCGCTCAGGGCAGCAGTCTGACCTGCTGCAGCAGGCTGCAGCTGCGGATCTCCAGCGCCTGGATCTTGGCCAGCAGCTTCATGTCCTCCACCTCGTAGTCGGGGACGATCTTAAAGCCGTAGTCGTCGTGATCCCTGCAGACGGAGCACAGGGCGCATTTACCCGCTTCCTGACAGGGAACGAGAGCAGGAAGCTGGTGTCCAGGTGTTCCTACCTGTCCGCGCTCAGCTTCACGACGCCCTTCGGCTCTCCTCCCAGGGCGTCTTGGATCAGCCGCTGCACGGCCTCCTGCTGCTCCGGCGCCAGAGCTTTGGCCTCCTGCAGCCTCCGCAGGACGCCCAGGTAACGGCTCTCCATCTGGCAGTTGGCGGCCTCCAGGTACGCACACTGCAGCCAATCAGAGAGCAGGAACATGTCAAGCAGAACCAGAACCTTACGGGCCGGGTCCAGTAAGGAACCAGACACGCACCAGTCTTCCCAGCATTCCTATCGTTCCAAGTTCCCAGTGTTCCCACCTTCGCCATCAGGCTCCTCTCCTGCTCGGAGCTTTTCCTCCACAGTTTGGTCAGCTGGTAGATCTCCGAGTTCAGGAACCGGTTCTGGGTTTGATACGCCACCAAGTCGTCCTGAAGAACAGAACCGGAACAGAACCAACCAGACTTCATCCTACGTGCCTCTACACACGGATCAGAACCTGAACCGGATCAAGTGAGGCAGCTGAACTCCACCTTGAGATTCTCCATCTGCTGCCTGTGGTCCTGAGGGTTCTGGACGGACCCAGAGGAGTCCTGGTGCCGAGGATCCGACAGGCAGGAGGTCACCTGATCAGTCAGCTTCATGATGACCTGTCAGGAAACAGGAAGTACAATCAGTGCAGCTGGAAACGGAATCAGATGACCAGAACCTCAGGTCATCTAGAGGTCATCTAGAGGTCATCTAGAGGCCACCTAGAGGTCATCTAGAGGCCACCTAGAGGTCATCGAGAGGCCGTCTAGAGTTTATCTAGAGGTCATTTAGAGGTCATCTAGAGGTCATCAAGAGGCCATCTAGAGGTCATTTGGAGGTCATCTAGAGGTCATTTAGAGGTCATCTAGAGGTCATCAAGAGGCCATCTAGAGGTCATTTGGAGGTCATCTAGAGGTAATCTAGAGGCCACCTAGAGGTCATCGAGAGGCCATCTAGAGGTCATTTAGAGGTCATCTAGAGGCCACCTAGAGGTCATCTAAAGGCCACCTAGAGGCCATCTAGAGGTCATTTGGAGGTCATCAAGAGGCCATCTAGAGGCCATCTAGAGGTCATTTGGAGGTCATCTAGAGGCCACCCAGAGGTCATCTAGAGGCCATCTAGAGGTCATTTGGAGGTCATCAAGAGGCCATCTAGAGGTCATCTAGAGGCCATCTAGAGGTCATTTGGAGGTCATCAAGAGGCCATCTAGAGGTCATCTAGAGGCCACCTAGAGGTCATTTGGAGGTCATCTAGAGGCCGTCTAGAGTTTATCTAGAGGTCATTTGGAGGTCATCAAGAGGCCATCTAGAGGTCATCTAGAGGCCATCTAGAGGTCATTTGGAGGTCATCAAGAGGCCATCTAGAGGTCATCTAGAGGCCACCTAGAGGTCATTTGGAGGTCATCGAGAGGCCGTCTAGAGTTTATCTAGAGGTCATTTAGAGGTCATCTAGAGGTCATTTAGAGGTCATCTAGAGGTCATCAAGAGGCCATCTAGAGGTCATTTGGAGGTCATCTAGAGGTTATCTAAAGGCCACCTAGAGTCATCGAGAGGCCACCTAGAGGTCATCTAGAGGTCATCAAGAGGCCATCAAGAGGCCATTTAGAGGTCATCTAGAGGTCATCTAGAGGTCATTTAGAGGTCATCTAGAGGCCACCTAGAGGTCATCTAAAGGCCACCTAGAGGCCATCTAGAGGTCATTTGGAGGTCATCAAGAGGCCATCTAGAGGTCATCTAGGTCATTTAGAGGTCATCTAGAGGTCATCTAGAGGTCATTTGGAGGTCATCTAGAGGCCACCCAGAGGTCATCGAGAGGCCACCTAGAGGTCATCTAGAGGCCACCTAGAGGCCACCTAGAGGTCATCTAGAGGTCATCTAGAGGCCACCTAGAGGTCATCTATGGGCCATCTAGAGGTCATCTAGAGGCCACCTAGAGGTCATCTGGAGGTCATCTAGAGGTCATCTAGAGGCCACCTAGAGGTCATCTGGAGGTCATCCAGAGGCCATCTAGAGGCCACCTAGAGGCCATCTAGAGGTCATTTGGAGGTCATCAAGAGGCCATCTAGAGGTCATCTAGAGGTCATCTAAAGGCCACCTAGAGGCCATCTAGAGGTCATTTGGAGGTCATCAAGAGGCCATCTAGAGGTCATCTAGAGGTCATTAGAGGTCATCTAGAGGTCATCTAGAAGCCACCTAGAGGTCATTTGGAGGTCATCTAGAGCCACCCAGAGGTCATCGAGAGGCCACCTAGAGGTCATCTAGAGGTCATCTAGAGGCCACCTAGAGGTCATCTGGAGGTCATCTAGAGGTCATCTAGAGGCCACCTAGAGGTCATCTGGAGGTCATCCAGAGGCCATCTAGAGGCCACCTAGAGGTCATCTGGAGGTCATCTAGAGGTCATCTAGAGGCCACCCATCCTCACCTGCTGCTTGGCGGCGTTCTTCTCCTCCAGCAGCCTGACCTCTTCCTGCAGCTCAGCCAGCTGAGCGTCTCTGTCGTCCAGGCGACGCCTCAGCGCCTCGGCCTCCATCTTGGCGCCATCCAGCCGGGCCCTCAGGTCCGCCGCCAGCCGCTCGCCGTGCCGCAGCAGCTCCAGGCGCCGCCGCTCGTCCTGCGCCGCCAGGAACTCGCTGCAGATGCGCTTCTCCAGCTGCGCCGCCTCCAGCGCCTTGTGGAGGATCCAGACCAGCTCCTGCGGGACACACTGCGTCGGTTCTGGTTCTGGAGGAGCGGCGGGTCCGGCCTTACCGCCTCACCTTCTGACCCTTGACCTCCTCCTCAGCATCTGCTTCTCCTGCTGCAGGTGGGCCGTCGGCTCCGAGAACGCCGCGTCCCCGCAGGGGACCGACATGGAAGACGAGACCCGGACTTGGACCACCAGCTGAGGGACGAAGACGCCGACCTCTGAGCTGCCGGGTCGGCCGCGGGGCCCTCTGAGGAGACAGGACGTGATGTCATCAGGAAGCTTTCAGAGAAAAGCCGGTCCAGCACCGGTTCTGATCTCAAAGGGTCTGTTTGCCTTCCAAACGGGTCGGGTTAAAGCCAGAACCAGAGAGGTTCTGAAACCAGAACCCAGAAGGAACTGGGTACCTGCAGTACCCGGTGCTACCTGTGGGGGTGCCGCCTTCCTCCGGCCCGGTTCCTGTCCAGGGCAGAACATCGGCGTAGAACACTGAGGTCTGACTGGAGTCCTGAGACGTTCTCTTCCTCAGACTGTGGACCGAGTTCCTGTTCAGAACCAGAACCAGAACCAGACGGGGTCATCTGAGCAGCAAGACAACAACTGAGTCAGAACCTTCCGGGTCCACTCACTGGATCTGGATGAGCGGGTGTTTGATGGAGACGCTGGCGAGGAGCGCTGGGCCGGAGCGATGGCCGCCGCCTCGCCCACCAGGCCCACAGGACCACGCTGCCTCGGCAGGAAGTCGTCTGCTCAGACAGGAAACAGAACCAGAACCTCAGCAGGAGGCGCAGAGTAAACATCACTTCCTGTGATGAGCAGCAAGGCCAGCAGGGGCGGCACAGCACCATGCTGATCATTTCACCTGAGCAGGTGATCAATCTGTGGGATGAAAGAAACGGGGCCGGAAAGCTCGGTTCTACACGTCCATTCGGGCCAAGAGAAGGCTCTGGTCCAGACTCTGATCAATGATGTCACAGAACCGGGCCGCCAGTTACAGAACCGGCCCTCCTGGACTGGAGGGTCTGCAGTGGCGCTGTGCAGCCTGCAGGGGGGGTGGAACCAGAACCTGGCCCGGAACCAGAACCAGGACCAGAGCTGGAACCAGGTCCAGAAGCAGGACCAGGACCAGTATTCACACCCACTGGACTTCCCAGGTTCCAGTTCTAGTTCTGGTCCTGGTTCTGATCCAGATTCCAGTTCTGGTTCTGGTCCTGGACAGAACCGTCTTGTCCTCCTGCCCTTCTGTTGCCTGCAGCAGCAGCTGTGATGTCACTTCCTGACCTCAAGATGATGTAATCTGAGTTCTGGAGCTCTTTGGGCCGGAAGTGGGTCAGAACTGTTTGGACCCTGGATCAGAAGAACCGGACTTCCTGTTGACCTGCAAAACGGCTCAGATAACAGCGACTCCCTGATGAGGAGCGGGGCGGTTCTGACTCAGTGAGGCTCGGTCCGATTCAGGGAAGTGAGTCAGACGGCGGCACTCCCTCCTGCAGAAAGGCTTTTCCAACAGGTGGGAGGGGGGACAGGATGTCAGCCCATCAGAACCAGTTCAACCAGTAAAGGCTCCAGCAGGTTACCAACAGAACTGGGTCATTCCTCTGGAGCCAGTTGGTCCTGAACCAGTCAGCTAAAGAACAACACGAACAGAACCAGAACCAGGCGACCCAAAGCAGAACCGTTACCTGAACCAGTTCAAACATCAATAAACCAGTTTAACCAGTAGAACCTTGAGAAGGTATTCACACCCACCGGACTTCCCAGGTTCCGACCCGTTCTGACCGGACCAGAAAAAAACATTTTTGGTTCTTTCTAACAGAAAAATCTGGAAAGTGTGGCATGTTGTTGTTTCTGATACGCTACATAAAATCCATCGGGCAGGAGTCCAAATGTTCTGGTTCTGATCTCAGAGGTTCTTCAGAGAACATTAGAGAACCAGAACCAGAACCTGGGATCAAACCCCGAGCAGCTGGTTCTAGTGGATCTCACCTGTCAGGTTGTTGTTGGTCCGGTCCGGTCCAATAGACGTGTCCCGGTGCTGCCAGCGCTTCACCTGCAGCTGCTGCAGCCAGTACAGCATCAGCTCCTGACTCACCGCCTGAAACACAGGAGTGGGTCGGGTCGGTTCGGGTCGGGTTCTGATCCAGTCAGGAGACATGGCTCAGAGGTTTCTGCTAACCAGGAAGGTACGGAAAGTCAACAGGACCAAAACTCCAGCTGCTGTGGTTTCTCCTTCTGCTAGCATGTTAGCTTTGGTTGTATTTACCCAGAATGCCCTGCACTGTAGTCCACTTCCTGCTTTTGGAGCGCTCTCTGATCTGCTGGGCATTGACATTCAAACTGAATGTTTGGAGGACCAGAGGTCAGAGGTCGATTAGCATTCGCACCTCACCAACTGAACCGGACTCTCTCTGAAAACGGACTGGAGTTGGATTTCTGGACCAGTACCTGGTCCGGTACTGTTACGGAAACCTTTCCTCTCTTTCTTTCCAGAAAGCTGCCAGAACCTTCACTGACCGGAAGGAACCCGGCCCAGTAGAACCAGTAGTCAAATGACTATTGGTCTCGCTAACTTTCCATACTTAGATCCACCTGAATATAACCGGACCGGATCCGGACCGACCCGGAGTTCCTACCTTGAGGATGAATGTGCGTTCGGCGTCTGGATGTGAAAGGTGCCGCTCTCGGCGTTCAGCGGACAGGTGAAGGTGGCGCTGCTGAGTCGGATCCGGCCCAGTGGCGCCACGTCCTGCGGTGAGCGGAAGTAGAACAGCTGGTTCTGGTTCTGTTCGTAGCTGAACCAGCGCCGCTTCCAGGCCCTCAGGGGCCCCGCCTGCTTCTGCAGGAAGCCGCACAGTCTGGGCTCACCTGCAGCGCCGGGGGGCGGGGCCACACCTGGCTGCTGGGGGGCGTGGCCTCCTGGTTCTCCATATGGCTGGGTCGACCCAAACAGGATGCAGTAGAACCGCCTTCCTCTGCTGACAGAAACTCACCAGGGTTCTGATGGCGTTCTTCTGGACACTGGAGGTTCTGATGGACTCCAGGTTCCTCTGGTCCGGCAGTCAGAACCTCAGATGGATCAGAACCGGTTCCTCCACAGCCTGATCTGTAGAGCCTTCTGGGTTCTGGAGAACCTGGTGGGAACTTGTTTCTGGTGCTGGTTCTGGTCCTGCAGAACCTCCTGGTTCTGCCTGCTCAGAACCAGGTGGTTCTGGTCCGGTTGATTGTGGACTTGAAGGTTCTGTTGACCCGGACAGGCAGCTGGGTCTGCTCTGAATCTGGTTCTGAGAATCTGGACCCAACTGGACCGGGTCGGTGGGAACAAGAAGTGAGTCGGAGGCGGGACTTCCTCCGTCCATCCTGCAAGGAGAAGAACTGGGTCAGACGGAACCAGAACCGGGCTAGTGCTGGCCTGGTTCTGTCCAGACTGATGATACAGCAGCTGTTCGACCCGGTTCTGGTTCTGTAGAGCTTCCAGAACTTCATGCCGGACTTGGTTCGGTTGGAACCAGAACATCAGGTTCTGCTGAATGAAGAACAGCAGAACCAGCAGAACCTGAACAGAACCGTTTGGGCCTTACTGGGCGGAACCAGACGGAGGTTCTGATCGGGTCAGAAGGAAGAGACCAGAACCCGGAACCAACAGGTTCGGTTCTGCGGCGGTCTTACCTGAGTGGGCGGGGCCTCGGCGCACCCGGCGGCTCTGATTGGCTCCTGCTGTTGTTGTTTACCTGTTGGTGTTTGTGTCTCGCGCCCCTCGCTCAGCGGCTCGTGTCCCGCCGCTCCCGCTCCGCTCCGACCCAAACACACCCAACTTCCGCTCTTCACTTCAAAATAAGAGCAGGAAAAGTCCCCTTCCAGAAGCGACGTCAGAGCTGGAGTTAAGGCTGAGTCACGTGGTTCTATGGCAGGCCGTTTCATAAAATATGCGTCACCAGTGACAAGCGCAAAAGACAAATGTTATTAGAGCATAAAGAAGGGAAATAACAGATCTCTGTAGCTACAGGATGCTGGAGCCAAGCCGAGTAGAGATTTAGAAATCAGGATCATCAGGTGATTGTTTCTCCATAATCTGTACTCGGCTTGGCTCCAGCATCCTGAAGCTACATAGATCTGTTATTTCCCATTCTTTATGCTCTAATAACATTTGTCTTTTCCATGTTCCACGTGTTCGAACTGAAAAGGGGAAGCAGGCGTTCAGTGTGATGCTCCTACTGCAACCAGCTGGAGTCTGAACACAAGATGTCACAATTCACTTCATTGGATTTATTTCCAAAAAAGGAAATACGATTCTATGAAACAGTGCTTTTAAATTGTTTTCTATTGTTTTATACTTGTTAATATGTATTAATTGGCTTTACTTTGTAACCACGTTGCAGACTTCTGCCCAGGTCTCTCTTGAAAATGAGATCCAGATCTGAACGGGGTTAACTGGTTAAATAATAATAATAATAATAATAATAATAATAATAATAATAATAATATAATAATAATAATAATAATAATAAAGTACAGGAAAATGCATTCCATATATGGTAACTGTTTAAGAAACCTATGTTTGACATTTACACATGATGTCATCCATCTTTACAGATAGCTGAGAAAGCATCTGGACATCATCTGGACACTTCTTTAACAGGAAATCACATTTTGTAGAAGTATAAAACAGCAGATGCATCAGAAAATAAATGATAAATAGAATCAATTCCCTTATCACAGAGATGCAGAGATTCATAGGTGAACCTCAAAAATCAGATAAAGACAATAAACATTCTTGTTGTTGCGGTCATGTATTTATTAAATAATTTACAGCAAAAATGGTTTTGTGTTGAAAATGGGATTATTTTGGAATCTTTAATTTTAGATTAAAAGTGTGATTAAGTAGAAACCATGAAAGTAACTCGATTGAAACTTTTCATCCAGTCCCACCACAACTACAATTAGCTACTACTACAAACTCATACACTTATTTCTGAAATTAAATAAAAATTAAATAATCTACTGTACTCTGTGCCATCCCATAATATGAGCTGCACAGCAGCGGTGTCATTCATAAAGCTCAGAGTAGTTTGCAGGAGATTCTGTGGTTCCGCAGCCGGCCAGGAGGGGGCAGCAGAGCCCCGTGTCTTAAACACATGACGAACTCCTCAGGTAGAATCAACCTGAATCCAAACAGATTGACTCAGAATAACAAAAACAACAACCTGAGTGAAACAAGCCAACCATCCGGAGGAGTCACCTGCCCAGGTAACAAAGAGCCAACATGGAGGACAGAGTCCGTCCAGTGCGGCTCACTGGAGCGGAAAAACAAGCAAGAGAGACGATGAGGCGAAGAGGAAAACTGAATGGACTGGAACCAGTTCCTCCTGATACGGGCTGACCCCAAAACGCCTCAACCGGCTAGAAACAGAGAAACAGCCGTTGGCCAAAACACACACACACACACACACACACACACACAACACACACACACACACACACACACAGTAATCAGTTGGTGGGCCTCGTCTTGTTCTCCCCTCAGATTTCCTGCTGATCCTCATCAATTGTTCCAAATTTCAGGTGAAAATATGATGCAGGAAATCTATTTAGAGTAAAATGAAGTTTATCAAGCCAAACGATCCACATCCAGAGAAATGAAACACAGCCGGAGACTGGTGGTCTAGTCAAAGCCAGATGCTTAATGTTCCAGCTGCAGTTTCCAGTGAGCATCCTGCCGCACACCGGAGTTTTATTCTGTAAGTCACTCTGAGCTTTTTCCTCATTGAAAAGCAGGAGGACGAGACCCAACAAGAGCTTAGAGGATTAAGTTCATTCTCACTGCCAGAATGAATGAAACTGCATCTGCACGCGCACACACACACACACACACACACTCACCCACACACACACACATACACCCCCCCCCCCCCCCACACACACACACACCACACACACCACAGCTTTCTGTTGGTGGGACTCGGTCCAGTGAACCTGAAACGTCCCGAGGCGTCAGACTGAAACTGAAGCTTCTGCGTCTCGGCTCGCTCCAGGTCCAAAGGTTCTGGTTCTGGCCCGGTTCAGGGTTTCTGTGCTTCTGATCCAGAATAACTAACTATAATTAGTTTATTTGCTAATATGCCACCAATTGATGATAATGGGAAGTGGACTATCAAAATAAAGCTGGGCCTTGAGACACTAACATTATAAACAGAGGAAAACAACTGAAAAATGTAAAAATGTTAATTTTATGTTATTTAAAACTTTTTTTACAAATACAAAAATGACAAGTGTCCTGTGCAAAAGTCTTGAGCCCCTTAATGGCCAGAGTCCAGCTGATCTGACCTCAGGAGGATCCTGCTGAGGTTCAGCGTCATGAACCGCCACGTTTTCATCAATCTGATTTAATCAACCTTTAAACTCTGACCTGGAGCTCTGGCTGGATATGACCTTTGACCTAAACATCCAGAGGTTTTCCTTCCTCTAATCTTCCTCTGTGCTCTGGCCCGGCCCGACCAGCAGGGACTGGATCCATTAGATTCAGTGGGTCTCCCCGGTCCGGATCCTTTGGGTCTGGACCAGATCCGGTCCAGTCCGATGGGAGGGTTAAAGCTCCTCAGTCCTGAGTTTCTAAACTCCTGCACGTTGTGGGGCTTAGACCAGGGTTCTGGTCCACCTGTCTTCCAGATCACTCACTCATCTGTGAGAACTCCAGCAGGACAGGGAACAGAAACCAGTTTGAACTGGGAAGCTTGTGGTTCTCCTCACAACTCAGTCCAGAATTATTCATAAACCTGGCAGCTAAAAGATTGATGGAGGACTGATGTCCTGGAGTGGCCTAGTCAAATCCAGACCGGGTTCTCATGAAAAGTAGTGAGCTTAGCTGTGTGATGAGCAGTTGGACATGTCTCCTTGGTGTCTTCATGGTGTCCTCAGAGTGAGACATCTGTAGGGACAGGATGTCTTCAGCCTAACAGGACTCTGGGATAACACAGCGCTGATTATTCCTCCCATCTGTCCCCGTCTCACCGGCCGTCAGGACCCAGCAGCCACTGAGGGGGGAGTAACGGGGGTGAAGGGGCCCCGGGCCCTGATTGTGTCCCTGCAGCAAAGGACTCTTCTATAGCTTTTTGATTGGCTTTCAGTCCCCACCCGCTGACAGGAGCGGGGGTTGGGGGGGTCTAACTGGGAAGATTTACTGGGGGGCCACGGGGGTAAACTGGGACAGATGGGGCTGATTGTTGCTCTGTACGCACATTAAGAATGAGACATCTGCAGAGAGACAGAGACACTCTAAACCTGGACCGGAGGGACATGGGGACATCCTGCCGACTGGGTCAGAACCAGAAGCTTTACACTGTGCCTGCTGGTCCTCACAGTCACAGCAGCAGAAAAACACTGAGCACACACAGTATATTTTTGTTTTTTCTGGGATTCTACATAGACTTCCTTAATTTTACCTAAACCCACCCGACCATCAGACCCCAAACCCTAAACCACCCTGACCACTAGGCCCAAACCCTAAACCCACGCCTGACCACTAGACCCAAACCCTAAACCCACCCCTGACCACTAGACCCTAACCCTAAACCCGCCTGACCACTAGACCCAAACCCTAAACCCACGCCTGACCACTAGACCCAAACCCTAAACCCACGCCTGACCACTAGACCCAAACCCTAAACCCACGCCTGACCACTAGACCCAAACCCTAAACCCACGCCTGACCACTAGGCCCTTTGTTTGCCATCTGATTTCTGATCAAAGACAAGAATATTTCCACCTTAGGGGAATTTTACAGAGTATTTGATAAAAACAAAAACTTCCTGATTCCAGAAGGTATCACAGTGATGTCACAGTGATGTCACAGTTATGTCATGGTGATGTCACAGTCCTAATCTTTTAACTTGAGACGTTTCTGTTGCTTATTTTCTGGAAACGTCTCATTCATGTGGTTCTGAAATTATACATATATATGCTTAGTTTATAGTTTT